>NW_008239283.1:10125525-10132436 GCF_000691975.1 Corvus brachyrhynchos | reverse complement strand
TTCCAGCGTTCGGCCTCTTTGCCCCCCGGGCAGAGCGGTGATAAGGGCTCTCGGACCCTCCTGGCCGCCCGTTCTCCGGGCAGAGCAGCCTTTGGGCCCTTTTGTTCCCCGGACAAAGTGTTGATTAGCAGCTTCTCAGGCCTCATCCTCTGCTCGCTTGGAGGTTATCTTACTTGCTCACACTTGCTAACATTCTTGCTAAAATGAGAGAAAACTACATCCACACAGCAAAAAGCATTTCTAACATTATATAATATCTACCTTAATCCTTTGCGAGAAGCCAATACTATAATATATGTTTATAACAAAGGAATTTGAAGAGCATTAGGTTTTGCTCTTGGCAATACTGAGTAGCATGTGTCCTGCGGAATTTGAAGAGCATTAGGTTTTGCTCTTGGCAGTACTGAGTAGCACTGCCTTCCTGACTGTGTTCTCTGGGCCTGCAGGGTGGTAACAGATGGGCTGTCCTGCCTAGAGCTGAGGTTTGGCTTTCCACCTCCAGGTCAATTCCCATCTTCTCACCTGTCCTGCTTCCTCAACTACAAGCCGATAAAGTGAGTTTCACATGGAGAGCATGGAGGCTGAGACGTAGCTGCGAGATCCAAAATGTAACCTGACTGCCATTCAGAGGGTTATAAACAAATCATTTATAAATAAACATCACTGCCATTCAGAGGGCTATAAATATTTCCTTCAGCCACCAGATATTTCCAGGTTTGGCATCCAGGTGTCCTGATGAATTACTTCTTGCCAAATGTAGGTTTTAGGGACCTGGCTGCTTTGTGCCCTTTGTGTTGTTCACTATCATGTATCTCGTTCTGTACAGTGCTCTTGCCCAGAATGCCAATGTTTTGGAGCAGCACTATCGGCCTCATTCCAGGGATACTCAGCCTGCAATGAATGCATTGATTCATAGCTTATTTTCAAAGCCAGAAGGAATTGCTATGCTGATCTGCTCTGACCTCAAGCATTCAGTGGGCACAGGAGTATTTATAGCTCTGTTTATAGCATTCTGCTCTGTATACAAGTGAACAGGGACAAGTAAAGAGCAGATTCCCTGTCCCAGTGTAGGTTTGACAGCCACTACAAGCTCAACTGCTTTATTAAGGTATTGCCCTCAGTAACTGGCAGGGCAGATTAGCCCTGCCAATTCCAGAGCACGTGGGCAGAGAGTCACCCACACATAGCACTTGTGCATACAGTTATGGTCTGTCTGCAGCACCAGCAGAAATAAGCTCCAGGTGCAAGGGCAGAGATGTGGGAAATCCTGGGCCTGTGTTTCTTAGTCTCCATGCTAAGCCTGTATTGTCTCTTCTCTTGCAGGATCATCTGTTCTAACCATATGGAAGCAGCCCAAAAGATGCGTAAGATCACTGGATAAGATGACTGAAATGAGCTTAGGAAAAAATAAATAACTTGTAGGGAGGTTCCAGAGAATAGCAGGACAGAGCCACCACCAACTGCAGCTGCTACAGCTCTCCCAGTATAGTATCTCTCAGGGTGTGTTCCCTGCTTTGTATTTGGAGTCACAGGCTAAGACACAGCATGTTCCAGAGCACCATACTGCTGCATTTCAGATGTGGTGATGAACTGACCTGACCCAAGCTCAAGCAGTCCCAGAAGATAAGCTCACTTCTGTGTGGAGCTGAGACCATCAAAATGGAAACAATGCTAAAAGTTACCTCACTTTCCACTTGATGTGTCCTGTCTTTATGCCTTGCAGCACACAGCCAGTCTACAGGCCACTTGTCTTTTCCCTGCACTTAACTCTGTTGCCTGAGCTCCTGATGTGTGGTGAATGTCCAGCCAGAAACCTGAGCAATAACCAAATATATTCATTAGACAGATTAGCTAGTTTTTCTTCCTGTTCAAGGTCACATTTCTGCAGGTTATTGCCCTGAAACTGCCAGTGCAACATAAGACACCCTTGTCACTTTTTTCCCAGTAAAATGGAATTTACTACATTCCTTAGAATATTATTTTCATAGCTAAATTTTGCTAGAGTTCTGATTGACTTGCGTCCTGTCAGGTTCAAATTCCCCTGAGAGCCTGCCTTTTTCACCAAACTATATTTGTGAGTGAACACATAATTGACTAACATTGTACATTCCTTGGATGAAATCCCTAAGAGGAAAAGTAATTGCTTTTTTACATGCACAAATGGTAAAATCGCTGGAGCTAATGCTCTGATAGTTAAGAGAAGCAGCTATTAATATTTCTGCATGGAAGCAGCACAGCCACCAAGGCTCTTGCAACTGTGTCTCACAGTCTTGCTCTTGGGCAAAGTATATGCAGTCATCTCTAATCTGTTCCATCTCTCCTCAAGCAGCTCACCCAGCAGTGTGAACAAATTGCCTGGAAATGTCGTCATCGGGCTTCATCTGGCACTATCTCCCCTTCTGTCTGGGTCATTGATTTCCTCATCTCCTCTGCCTTGAAACTCACATCATACATTAATTTGTGGCTCTCCAGTACTGAAGCAGCTGCACTGTGCCTTCACTGCTCAACACCAGCAGCTTTCAGCCTCTGAAGTGTCCTTCACTGCTGCTCACATGAAGACCTCCTGAATGTGTCTCAAGTGGCCTCCCTGCCTGCCACATAACAACATGTGCTCTGCCAGCTTCTGTTTCACCACAAGAGAGCTTAGAGCCCTTCTGCTTTCGGAAATTGGGTAAGATTCAGTCTCCTTCCTACAATGACTCAGTGTGCTGCAGAAATTACTCCTGCCTTGTATGAGCAGCTACTGTGGATCTCTCAGAGCTGTGCCAGTCTCTGCTAGCCACCAGCTGCCCTCTGGAGAGCACAGCAAAGACCTGGGGCTGCTCCATGCTCTGGTCTTATGATTGCTAAATATAGTCCATTGATAAATAACATAAATGCATGAAGGGCACAAGAATCAACAGTTGTTGCAGTTGCTAATGCAGCCTTTTCCTCTGTCCTTTCGCCCGTGTCACTGAGGCCTTTCAACATCACCCTTTGCATTTTGAGTAGGTACTGTATCTTTGCACAGCTATTTCCAAGGATCTGATCTGGCCAGCAGAAACTTACTTTCCTTGGGTTCTATTAGGAGTAATGAAAGTCCCACCTTTCCTCAACACTTGTAAACTGAGTGCTTCTGACATGGAAATAAGGGCAAGATGGTGAGACCTCAAATGTGAAGCCCTTACTCCTAAATTAACAGTGATCTTAATGGGAATAATTCCATTCAAAGGATGTGTCAGATAAAATGACTCTATTTCCTCAGGGAAGCATGTTCTTTTTCAAAGCTCTGCCAATCCTTGCCTTTTTAGAAACCAAATTAGCAGTCTCTTTGTTTCACAGCCAAATTCCTCATCCTAGGCCTGGAATATGTCTGGAAAAATATTTCTAGAGAATCCCCTGTTATAAATAACCTGGAGGGAAGTATTCTTTGTATCCTTCCTAGAACAAAGAGCAGTAGGCTGTAAAAGGGCATGGAGAAAGGGCTGATCTCTTGTACTAGAGAAAAAAAATCTTGATCTTGAGGCTGATGTTTGCATCGTGTGCTCGAGATGAGTCACATGAAAGAGAAATTGAGATAAGAGCAAAGACTCCTGAAAGAAAACGACTGATTTTAATCTCTGTATCCCCGATTACATGGTCTTTGCTATAGAAATAAAAGATCTGCACTTTGCTGTAATGTCTCCTTAAAAGGTGCAGCGCCACCAGTTCCCCTGAGCTTCCTACCTGTGCCCTCACTGTATGTTCCCTAAGTCTCTCAGGAGGTTTTTTCTTCATGACCCGTTTATAGAGGGTGCTCATGGTCAGCCTGTCCCAGGCCACCCACAGCTGTCACATCCACACCATGTCCCATCTCCAGCCTCACTGACTCTGAGGCAGTCACATGTGAACTTTCATCACTTTTATGTAGTTGCATGTGAATATCACTAGATGTCCTCTACTGCTAAGTAGCTTCACTGTGGTCTGTGCCAAGCACCAGAGAAATTTGGTGAAATCAATCTCAGGTGTTTAAGCTATGTTATAGCTTCATTGTTCCTAGCCCATAGAAAAACAGCAATATTGCTCATCCACAGCCCGAAGAAGTGATCTGCTATCTCTGACCAACTGGACTTACAGAGGCAGCAAAGCTACTGCATTGGTTTCATGCAGATTTGGAGTCAACTGGCAGTGTAGGAAAACCTCAACTTTTTTATTTGCAGCTCATTTGAGACTGAGTCATCAGACAGGGTTCAGGCTGTGGTCTCCTTGTGCTCTTCTCCAAATTCAACACCAAGGGTCAAGCCCGCAGGACTTCTGCTCTAACAAGGTCTGATCTGGTGCAGGATGGTGCATTTACCTCTGCAGGGTGCAGGCAGGTACAGCTCCCTGCTCCAGCACGACCTGCCTGTCCTCCAGACAGTGATGCCAGGAGCACCTCGGGTTAGTTCTTGGGAGGGCCATTGCATCCCCTCAAACCCCATCTCCATCCTCTGACTTCCCCGAAGTGACCTCTTATCCCTGGCTATGTGGCACCAGCAGGAACTTGTATGGACAAAAATCTTACCCATTGCACTGTTCCTGCAGGGAAAACATTTCTCCTTTTTTTGTGCAAACAGTCCCTGCCTTGCTGTGGTGCTGTGCAAACCCTCGTGTTTGCAACCTCCTGCTGCAGAGCTTGGGCAAGGGAAGTGTCAACAAAACAAGCCAAGAAGCTCATGCTGCACTAGCCCATTCAGCTTTAATATGGGATAATAAACAGCCCCATTTATCTAGACCTAATAGGGAAGTATTATACATATATAATGCATCCTCTGATTTAGTGAGAACTTACCTGAAGTATAATCTGCCTTGAGGAATTCAGAGGCTGTACAGCCACTTTAATCTATTCACTGAAGCTGAAACAGACTGGAAATGTCATGTGCTTAAATCTGTGTGGGGGAAATGTTGGCTGAAATTTTAAAGCACTCTTCTCTTTTAGCTTTGTATTTCGTTCCAAGGTTTGAAGTGTCGCCCATCCTGCACTCACATCCCCCCAGGGAGGGCTGGTAAAGGGGAGGCTCTTCATGCCACTGCCTCTGCTGTCAAACTGAACGTGATGTTTTCTTTGAGGGCTCCTTGGGGTGAGTCAGCAGGATACAAAAATGCACTTAAATAGGAGTTGTATTGTATAAGGGCTCAACCACAGCAGCAATTCCCCTTTAGCAATGTTGTTAACTAATACGTACTACAAGAAATTTAATGCTGCTCCAGATACTGGCTGGAATTGAAAGAGGAATTTTTGGCTTTCCTCCATCCATAATTTTAGTATTTCTTATGGGTTGGAAGGCTACTGAGAACTGAGCAATAGCCCAGATACCTGACATACAGGAGCCAGGCCACAGGCTTTTCCTCTCAAATGCTACTGACTTTGGTATGAATTGCATCACAGATTTTTGGGTTTAGGTGTCTGAATATTTGGCTTGGTTGGCAAAATGCACCTATCTCCACAGAAGCAGAAACGTGCAGCTCTGAAGGGTGATCTGTTCAAGATACCCAAATACAAAGTGGGGTGCTCAGATTTAAAGATCTAAACCTGAAATCTTTGGCCTATCAGTCCTAGGACTGCTGTGTCCCCAGCACTTACTGACAATATTTCCAAACCTCTGAGGGTGTGTAAATGACCTCCTGTGTGCAGCTTTGCCAATTCTGCCCTCACTGGTGGCAAGATGTGCTGATAGCAAAAACCTGATTCCTCGTAACCGGTCACCTCCATCACTGCACAGCGGTCTGCCCTGGGAATATGAGGAGACTGTTTCAGAAGGAAAATTTGTAACCAGCAGGGAAGCTCAGTTTCACACCAAATTCAGGTGCAAACATGTGACTCCTGTTGACATGCATGTCTTACAAAACCAGCTGTTGATTCATGTGAACAAAACACATCTGTCCCACAGTTTGGTTGGGAAAGCCAGTGGGGATCCTCCTGGTTTGGTCCCTCTCGCCTCCTCCATGCTGCTGGACCGATGCAGATTTTGAGGCAGATACTCATGTATCTTGTATGTAAAATGGCACTACGCTTCTCTCTGCCTCTTACACGTGTGGAAAAGAGAGCACGGAGTCTGTCTTGTTCTGTGCACGCCACAGTGCTGTGCCAGATTCCTTGGGTAGATCTTTCTGGGGACTACTGGAGTGTACGTAATGCTAATTCGGCACAGGAGGAGAGCTGGGACTGTTCACTTGGGTTTAAGAACCATTTTGAGCTCCTGTACCTCTGCTTTGCACACCACCAGGGAGGTAAGCCCTGACACAGCAAGGTAAATCAGCAGGTGCCTAAATGTAGCCCCCCTGAGATGCTCTGGGCGGTCAGCACTGAGCACCCTGCAGGGCTGTGGCCAAGGTGCTCCTGTGGTAGGACACATGCTTCCTGCCATGGATTACTCTCACACAGCCATTGCCAGCATCCTTTGTGAGGGAAGCATGTGTCAGTAAGTGTGTGTAGGTGCGGGAGCAGAGCTTTTGCTGGTGTTAGGTGCAAGGTGTAATGTGGCAAAGGAGCCTGTGGGTGACATGGGAAGCACTGCTTTAGTTCTGTCTCCCATTGTCAGCCAAGGGCACAAATGAGAGGTAAGAAAAGTAACACTGCCCATGTGTTCCCCAAGTGCTATATAGGATTAGCTCTGGTATTAAACATGAATTCTGTTATTGGGATAAAAGTCGATGAGGCTTCTTCGTATTAAGTATGAATATGTATATATATGGGGGAGGGGGAGAAGGGGAGTTGTGTATGCACAGTAGCCGGTTCCCAAGGCTCGGTGTGTGCCGTGTTCATGTGGCCTGAACGGCGCTTGTACCAGTCTGTGCCCTCCGGCTGCTGCCCCGTACATCAGACAAAAAAACTGCTGCTTACTCTCCTCCTCCCCCTCGTTTGCTGGCGGCTGCACAAACCCCGCGGCCCGGAGGGTCGGTCCGCTCCCCTC
>NW_008239283.1:10112292-10124490 GCF_000691975.1 Corvus brachyrhynchos | reverse complement strand
GCAATGGTCGGAACGGCGTGCGGTCCGTGTCTTCTCCTGGGTGTGCGCTGAGGAGAGGGGTCGCTCTGAGTTACGCGTTGTAATGGAAGATCTTTGTAAGTTGAGGGCTTGTTGGATTTTTCTGGTGTCAGGGGTTACACACCCCCGCCACAGATTCAGAGCCACGATAATGTTTTACTTTCCTACCGCGGGTGTGTTCTGATGTGATCTGGGTATGGCGAGGTTTCTTATCTTGCATTAAAATTGCTCTTGGATCACTGAGTACTTTGTATAAGCTTCCATAACTTTTATAAGGATAGTGATGCTATCTTCAATTACGAAGAAACAGGGAGAGGAGGAGGTACGGGTCTGGGAGGTTTTTTTCTGGCTTTACTTTACTTTTACTTTGCTTTTTTACTCTCTGCTTCAAGAAAACAAACTGAACCGCAGATAGGACAATGATTTCTCAGATCTTGTGATTGGGATTGCTGGGTATTAGAAAGAAAACTTGTAGGTTTTCTGTTTGCTTGTTTTTTTTAATCAATGGCTCAAGAGCCCTAGAAACAGCATATAAAGCCCTGCTTCCTAGACGGAGAAACTAAGATAAAGCCACGCTGACTGTAAGCTGAGGAGCAAGTTAAGTGTTAGACTTCGGGTGGATCAGTCGCAAGCATCCTTCACTCCTCTGCTCCAGTGACCCTCCCTGTCGAGCTGATCACGTCGTGAAACAAATTGGGACTTCCCACCGGCAGGCTGGACTGGAGATAGGGCTTTTCTTAGAAGAGCAAAGCGCTCAGGGGAGTCCTGACCCCAGAGTGAGGCTTTTTCCCAGCACAGGGGGCTGTAGCCCTTCAGCACTGTCAGCTGGCACTGTTCTTGAGTAATGTCAAGGAAATACAAAAATCTAAACCACCAACTCCTCAGGTAGCCTAAATCATCTAAGCCTGGATTTTGCTGGCAGGCTTAAAGGGATGCTATTGGCTGGAAATGTTTATGTACATCTTACCTGGAAACTGTTGTTCATACAAGAGTTGATATTAAGAAAAGCGAATCAACTTTATAGTCGTACCAGCTATAGATGTGCTTTCTGAATTTTCACTCTGAAATGATCTGGTTAGTTCAGGCTCTTTCTGCACAAGAGAGATGCATTTCAAAGGCCTAAAACTGTCATTTTTCTTTATGAAAGGTACTTGTCTCTTGCTTTGAATCTGTAAAAACAGATTTGCAAGAACGGAGTCTATTAATTTAAGAAAGGTTAGGAGAAAGATAAGAAAAAGAACAAGGGGTGTGGCAAGGAAATTATGAAGTAGTAGCTTTAAAGAAAAACACCTCTCTGTAGTAGAGCTTTGGACTGCCTAAGAGAGGTAGGCTTTCCTTCTAGATACTTGAGTCTGAAAATACAAAGCTGACAGCATCTCCTTAAAAATAATAGTGTATCTAGAAAATAGGTATGAATAGCTTCATATTATAGTTCTGCATCAATTTGTCTTTCTTTGATTTTGCTCCTCTGTTCCAGGAGATATCCAATATGATAGTGGATAGCCCAGACTGCAGAGGGCCAAACACCCCACCAGCATCACTCCTGAACTAGAGCAGCTGCACTAGGGCCAGTGCTGGCCCAGCACCTCTTTTCAGAAATGATGTGAGAAGCAGCTGTATTTATTGAAGTTTTTGGTGGGTATTTTCACAAGCTCAAATTTTTTTTGCAGAGGAACTAAGAATTGCAGAAACTAAACTTGCCTTCTTCATGGGGGGAGTTTTGGTATGTGTTGCCCGGGATGGTTTTATCTTAAACTGGGACTGAGGCTAACACTAAGGAGGAATAACATTGTATCAGAATGTGGTTAGAGAGGATTTTCTTCCTTCTCCCCACACATGTTTTTTGGCACTGGTGGAGACATGGCATTTGGGGACTGGAAGGAGGAGGAGTCCTGTACATGAGGTGGTGTTGTCATTGGCAAAGGCAGTGTAAGGCAGGTGCATATAGGAAAAATGGATGTGATGCTTCATTATTGTTGACATTGTGCTGTGATTTCTTAGGACTCTTCTTTAACTGCAGCATTCTGTACCCAAGACCTCCACGGCCCATTAGCTGCACCATGTGCTCCTAGTGGTGTTTCAGGGCTGACAATATTGGGGCAGAAACTCTACTTCCCTCTCTTAATTGTGGAGGGCTCCTTGAGGAAAACTGTTCAGCTTCATTCGTTTCTGCCCTTTCAGTTTTGTCATCTTTCCTTTGGTGTGAATTATTTTTTGTGGTTGGGCTCAAGCCAAGAACCTCTACCCACAGCTGCCAAGTCTGGCAATCCTACTGACCTGCTGGCTCCAGGTGAGTCAGGTCTTTAGGATGAATCAGTGTGCCCTGTAAAAGTTTTAGGCTCCAGACTTCAGCTTGACCACTCTTAATAATTTGGTTTTGCCTGATTTATTTGTTTGTCACTGCTTCAGCCATGCTGTCACTTCTGGTGGCTCCTTCCTTCAGACTTGCTCAGCTTTTGGAGCCATGCAGGGCCTCTAGTGCGGAGCAGTGCCCCTACACTTTGTGGAGCTGCTTTTGCCTCAGCATTGTAACTTCTCCATGACTGCTCATCCCTTTACTTCTCTTACCTGCACAGGTGGAGTTAGGAGGGATTGTGCCTCAGCATGGGAATGTGCGGCTCTCAATGCAGGGAGTACTTCGGGCTCTAGAGGTGGAGAATATTAACATGAATCCACAGGAATGAAGAGGGGAGTGTTTTTGCATGGTGGTGGTGTTTGCATAGGCTTTTACTGTCATAAATAAGTAGATCAGGGTTCAGGGGACAGATTCGCTATGAAAAATAAGGAATTAATTTTCAGGCTTCCAAGGTAGGGCTGAGGAAGAGATGTGGTGCTAAAAGATATGGAAATGTGCCTTGAAAGTGACCTTTCACTATTTTTGTTGTGTGAAGCACCCAAGTTTAATGAAGTACAAAGCAGAGGGGGTTGGAAGGATTTGGTCCAAGTGAAAACAGAAAGAGCGTGGGACTGGCAGATGGGAGGAACATTAGCCCACTCCTTGGTGGAGTTGTTGCTTCTTTCTCCTGTTGTTGCTTACAGGGGTGCTTGAGAGAAAATACTCATTGGGGAGGGAAGAATAACCTTCCTGTTCTACTTAAATGTCACTGGGTGTGTTTTTCTCCATGGGGAAACAAAGTTTCAGCACTCCAGTGGGTCACATCCTGAGTGTTTGTATCCTAAGTAAATCTAGAGCAACTCCATCTACTTCAATAACATCTGCAGTAAGCCATGACTGGCTCTTTCTGAACAGAGAGGAGAAATGAACAGCTGTAACTTCAGATACTGAAATTTTTGGCATACTCATTTTTTTGAGATTTATGACTCTTTTATTCTCTGTTTGAGAATGTAGTGGAGCAGTTGCTGATACATGCACGTGTATGTGTAAGAAAATGTCGGCAGAGGAGTAATATATATGGAAATCTTGCATAGAGATAGAACAGGCAGCCAGCTTGCCATTAGATAATGAAATAATTGTATAAAAATATGTCTCCTGAAATAATGATTGAGGGAAGGGCTCAGGACAGGGTTGGGCGAGGTTAACAGTATTTTTAAGTAGTTTACTCTACTGGTAGTATTTATGGTACTCATTATTGACTCTCCTGCAATTTTGCTCTTTCAGACACTGCTTTTTCAGTGAGTGGTGCTCAGTGTTTCACAGGCAGATAGGTTTCATCTGAGAGACCAGCCCAATTGTTGGAGCTAGGTGAAGGGATGGGAAACATGCCCCCAAGTACTTTCTCTCTCACAGACTGGCCAAAGGTGGGTAGACTGAGGTCAGCAACTCTTGCAGGTACTGATGAATCTGCCTCTCACTGAGTCCACTTTTGTTCTTTCTAAAATGGGGTAGTGGATATTACTTCTTTGTGGGGTGTGTTGGGACCATAAATATAGCTGAGATACTTCAGAAGGCATCTAAGTAGCTGAGACACTCTTGGATGGGATTCCCCTTCCTGCTGCTTCTCTTCTGGCCAGAACTGACCAGCAGAAATGCTCAGTGCTTGTACAGTTATTTATTAATTTTTGGCTAAATTTTGTTTGACTCAGAATTAGTTTGACACTGATAGGCTCAAGACTAAAATCTTTAACTACTTTCTTTTACTTTCTTCTTCTACTAAAGAGCAGATTAAAAAGTTCCAGGCACTCCTTCACCTTCTCCCAGATAACATAATGCCTGCCTTGCCTTCTCTTTGAGAAGGTCTGCTTCTGGAAAGAATGTTGTCCAAAGAGAACTTTATGCAGGGTGGTAAAAATGGTTTATTCTTTCTTCATCCCAGCTGTTGACTGCATCTGCCTAGTTCTTGGTCTAGAGATGAATGTCACTGAGGACTTTCTGGGGACTATTTTGCATCTGAATGGTGACTTGTAATGATTCATGTAATGGGCCAAACCACTGGTTTATGTAGTGACTGGTGCTAGTCCACTGAAGTCCAAACAGCTGTTCCAAGTTTCCATAATCTCCAGTGAAAACAAGTACAACTGCATCAGTCTGCAGCCAGTTTACAGTAAACCTACTCCCTGGCCTGTGGGTTAACCTCCTTAAATATCCCCTGTGGTCAGGTCTGTTACACTTATATGTGAAAATAAGTCTTGGTGTGCTTTGTGATTTACTGGAGTGTAAATAAATCAAGAAGGTCTTTCATGTTCAGGCTCTCTCATCAGCATATATTAGTAACGCTCATCAGCTTTTGACTGGAACTGTGATGGCATAATTACTCTGAAAGGGTAACATATTTAAAACTACCTGTGTGACTTTGGGAGTTAGATTCCTCAGACTCTTAGTCATTATTTTAAATAGGAATTAACTTTTTAAGCTATTAAATTTTTAAGCTATTAAAATTCCTATTTTTTTTTAATTTATTTTTTAAGCTGGAAGTTTTAAGCAAGGGCTTCTGTTTATCTTGTCTTTAAAATGCCAGTTTCTAGGATGAGAGTGGCAGCTCTGCTACTCCACTCATTTCAGATATTAAATAAGAATGTTGGAGAAACAATTAGAAAAATACTGTGATAAATAAATTCTCATGGGTAATCTTACTAGAGAGGTCCAAGAGGTAAAAATGTACTTTTCAGTCACCTGACAGCAGGATGGATATGAGCATGCATTTTTAGCTTTGTCTTTAGGACAGCTGAGAGGATGACTGATGTCTCAGCTGTTGTTGTAGACAGAGCAAAGCATATATTTCTCCGGACAGGATTTGGTGCACTGAATTCAAACAACTTGTGGCTGGAACAGTTCAAGTCACCGGGGCAAACATGGTTATCAGAAGGAACAGATAGACTAAGAAAACAGTCTTGCATACTCTAATGTTTGTGTAGGTAAGATTTTAATTTGCTATCAGTCCTAGGGTTCTTTTTGAGCAGTGATGGATTAGTCTTGATATCTGTGCAATTTTTAAAGCATTCCTGTAACACTTGTAATGCAAAATCTATTTATTTTGCACCATACCTGTGAGATAGGGACCTGCTATTTATCGCACTTGTACAGCTAGGGAACTGAAGTATTCAGTAAAGCTAAACAAAGCATGGAGGATTGATCACACAAGAAAGTCTGCAGCAGGACAGACAGGAGGGTTCTGAAACTGGGTAATTCCCATGAAAACCAACAAGCTCTGGTTCATGCTTTTCCCATCTGGTTCTTCCTCAGCGCTTCTGAAGCAGCTTGTGACATTTGCTTGGCTAGACAATGTGGGTTTGGTTTTTCTAAGGAAGAAAGCTCAAGCCTGGTAATGGAGGGAGGGAGGTGATGTATGTCTGGGGGAAAATGAAGAATGGGGAGCATCCACCAGCTAGAGATGCCTCCACCACCACTTTTTCAGTGAGTGGCTTGCCCAAGGCTGGCACAGGCTGCTTCTCAGCTACTGAAACTGTTCCTCTGGGCAAACCCCTGCTCTTCCTGTACAGAGAGCCAGCTCTGCTCTTCTTAATAAAGTTGATATGAGTGGCTGGATTGATGCTGCAGCTTTCTGCCCAGCTCCACATCTGCTGCCACAGTGCTGTGTTCCTGTGCTGCCTGGGTTCCCTGATGGAGCAGAGCCTCCACTACTCCATCTCAGCCTTGTGATCAGGGGTCACCAGTGTTTTGGGTTTGGTGGAGGAAGCTGTCCAAAGCTGGCAGGAGGAATTTTTTGTTATGGTTGCATGATGAACAGTAACAAAGTGAGTTTTACTGCTCAGAATGTATCCACGTTTATAGGATGCTATATTTAAAAAGGAGAAAAAATGAGTCATGGGGAGCTATGCTAATGCTAAGTATTTATGTCTACCTCTTGTGAGGCTGAAGGCAGCGGGAGTTGAGCAACATTCCTGTGAAGTGTCTAGAGGATTTACGGATCAAACTAAAGCCTGCTGAAGTCAGCTGTAAGTCATGCTGTGCCTCGCTCCGGGCCCATGTTATGTACTGTGTGTGGGTTACAGTGAAATATTCCTCTTGGGAAACCCAGGAGCACTCAGTGCTGCTGACTTCCCTGGGCTTGGGCAGGAGCTTGACTTGCTCCCAGAGGTTATTGCTCTGCCACTGGAAAGTCACTCCTGGGTCACTGCCAGGGCAGGGATGTTGCTGTGCCTCCCAGGCCATGCCTGCAGCACCATAGGAATGGGTACCTGCACCCTGAGTGGGAGCAGGGAGAGCCTGGCATGTCTCAGCTTCTCCTGCTCCTCCACAGAAGCTGCAGTCCCAAGGAGACATAATGTCAGGGTCTGCTGCTGGAGCTGGAGCTTTCCTTTCAGAGCTGCAGAGGGACACAGGGATGCCAGGGTTCGGATACTTTCACTTATGGCATGTCTTGACACTAATTCAGTTGGCTTCCACTTAATTATGAAGTGCAAATGTTGGAGTTTGTTTTATTTAGAAGTTCTTTAATGAAATTGCGATCTAATTGAGAGTCCCAGTGAATTCAGCTTTCCAAGTGTCTGCTTGCCAGCATGTCGCAGTTCTTGTCACAGCTATAGGAAGGACTGGGATTAGGATTTCACTGCTGGGTGAGCCAACAATGGAGATGGACTCTGTGAACAAACCCTGACAGCGCCATGTGTCTGAAAAATGCAAATTTGGCAATAGCAAGAGGCTCTGCAGTTCCTCTGTTTTATCCACTTATTGAAAGGAGGAGTTTTTGAAGTGTGCAGAAAATAATAATTAAAGTGAAATCTCCAGCTTTATTGGACTTTTTAATTTTGTTTTCTTGTGATTTGTTTTGGGGTTTCTTTTTAAGAATTGGTCATATCAGTATAAAAATTAATGTGTTTAAGCTTCCTTTGATATAGTTTTGAATGGTACACTATTGCAGCCTGTTCTGTTTTCCAGTGCAAGTCATGCTCTGGTTTATGGAAACAAATACTTGCTCATCTTGCAAATATAAGAGTTTGAAAAGCTTTTGAGTAGGAATCTGCTCCTTGCATTGCTAGAAGCGCTAAGCCTCATGGTGAGTCTGATGGGCAATAGCTGGAACAAAGACCCACCCAACCAAGATTAAAAGAATGTTGATGGACATCAGTGTAGTGAGAATCACATCCACTTTTATCTTGAACTGGCCTTCCCACTTAAAGAACTACTAAAACACCCACTGTAGCATGTCTTCAAGTACCTGGTGACTCCAAAAACACATTTAAAGGACCTTTTTCTTAAATCTGTCATCCTGTGGTACAAGCTCTTTACCAGTTGGTTGTTGAAACACAGACTCTGAAGGGGTACGAAATGACAAAAGTAACAGGATGCAGATGGAATTTAATCTCTTGGACACATCCAGACACTGTTATCAGGTCTGTCATCTGTACTTAGCATACCCAGATAGCTCTTGAGTGGTCTGCATAGACAGCTGGCAGTTTAGTAGAGATTGTGATCTTCAGAAAATATGTAGCTGATGTCTTGTGTAATACTTGCTGTGGAAGTATTGGTGTCACCAGCCTAAGTGCAACACTTGCTGGGTGGGGAACATCTATCTATAAAGCAGGACTCTTTGAAAGAGGTTATTCAGTACCAAGCACTCAATCCCAGAAAGAGGCATGAGGGGCATTCACAGAGCTGGTGCTGTGGGGTGATGAGCTGGGAGGGAGGAGATCACTGAAGGAATCCCTTTGGCTCAGCAGTGCTTGCTGCTGAGCTGCAGTTGCAGACTGAGACTGGTTTGGTGGCTGCTGGTGTTTTGTGGGGACAAGAATCCCTAACTAACCTTGGAACAGGAGGAGACATGCCCCAGTGCTCTGGAAAAACCCTCAGCTGCTGTGAATTGTTTTTGTGCAACAGTGCAAGGTCAAACACTACCATTGTAGCTCTCAGAATAGTGCATGATCTTGCTGTTAGGGTACCTGCCTGGATCTGACACAGCTGCCCTTGGAGAACAAGGCAAGTATTGCTTGAGCCCACTCTGTGCTTCATTGCTACCTGAAGATACCTTGGTGGTAGCTGGGGAAGGATCGTAGCTCCAAATTAGAAAGTCCAAAGGTTGTGATGAGCTGTAGCGATGAGGTGGACTTGAATGAGTACTTGCAGCACTTCCCTAAGAAAATATTCTGTAGCTCAAGGGCAGAGTGCTTTGAGAGAGACTTCTATTTCCTCCACAGGCTGTGGATGCTTTCAGATCTAATCTGCAAACAGGGAATATGTCAGGCATGAGGAACTGTGCAGACCATTTGCTTTTCCTGAGGTTTGGGCAGGTCTGAAGAGATACTGAATGCTCTGTTAAAATGCTCTGCTGGGCATCACTTCCTCTGTGCATCCTGCAGAATAGCTCCATGAAGCACAAAGATGCTGACAAGCTGCTGCATCACCCTAGTCCTGTGAGCAGCAAGGGTTTTGTTACATGAGATTTACTTGTGGAGTATTAAGTTTCAAGTCGTCAAAAGTTTGACTTGGACCGAACGCCTGTGGAGCATGAAAAGGCTTTAATGTTAATCAGCAAAGTTAGCTAAGAGAATATATAATTCCTTATTCTTTTTGCAATGTAGCAAGCCTGTTTAATTAGGCATCTGGGATTTGAATTATTAAATAACAGAACAGTTTCAATCTACTTTTCTGTTGGTAAAGATCTCCAGCAACCCTGTTTTTATTCCATGGGTTTTCAAATTATGAGTTCCAGAAACTCTTTGAACCTCAGGAGGATGACTTACTGTATCCAGGAGGACAGAGAAATAGGACTCTTATTTTAAGGTCTCCTGAGCACAGCAAGTTACTCTCTGTTGTTTACATACCAACCCCACAAGAATATGGAAATAAATGCTAGGCTATCGAAGCAAAGCAGAAAAATTATGTTTTCTGGCATATCCTGCCTCGAAGCATCTGCTTGATTTTGTGCAGCATAAGAATAAATCTTTCTGCTGCACAGAACATGGGGAGCAGTTCTCTGGTTTGGGGTAAAAGAGAATAGAGCAAAGTAAGAGTATCTGCAGTTCATGTGGGTTTGGGAAGCCTCATGAAGGTGGACTAGCATAGCTGAGAAGTAGGCAGGGACAAAGAAGAGTTGTCTCAGCCAGAGCAGTGAAGAACTGCAGAACTTGGGCTGTGGTTGGAGATTTGCCACCTTCAAGGCAATGACAGAAGGGCTGAGGAAATGCCTGCTCGTGTCCATGGTTGGGGCAGATGTGCCAGCAGCCCTGGGCAGGGTGTCCTCGTGGGCAGCGGGAGGCGAGGGACTTGCTGACAAAATCTCCAAGCCCTCCTGACCCCAGACTAATGTATGCTGGCTCCTGTTTGGGGCTGGTGCACTTCAAAAGCCTTGTTGAGTGGAGGGGTGGGTGGACACCGTGGGTGGAACTGGTGACCCAAAATACCATTTCCCCTTCCTAAGGCTGGGCGTATACCAAACTTGTGTCTCTGTGTGGTAAAAGAATATGAACCAAAAGTGCTGAGAGATGCAGTGGTTAAATTGAAACATGCTGTGGCAGGATGAAAGTAGTCTTGTCCCTTACCAGGCCTTAATGCTTTGAGGCTTTATTTATTTTATTTTTTTTCAAGTGGCTGTCCTCCATGTTGTTTCTATCTGTGCTTTTAATAGAGATATTTTTATATGCAGAGATGTGTCAAGATGCCGTCAGGTTAAATCATATCATGTTGTATTGTAACTCACTGGGTTGATATAAAAAAACAATATCTATAGTTGTGTTTTTTTAAACTTTTATGTCTGAAGTGTCATTGAAGGTGCTGAAGCATAAGAGAGCAACTCCATGTAAGGGTCTATGTCCCTTGCAGAGAACTCTGCAGTACAAAGAAAGGTCAAATACAAATTTTTTGCTGTTTCTGTGAGTCTGGTATGTAAAATATGATGCAAATGAGAGATTTACCTGAATTGCCAAGATTAAGGCTAATCCATAATCCCTTTGCTCGGTGTTTAAAAATAATGGCACTGTGCAGGCATAAGAATGGCATATGAGATCTACCCTAAGGCTAGAGCAACATAATGCTACATCCCACTGTTTTTGGGATTTTGGTATCTTGACTTGGTTACAACTTTGCAGCAGGGTAGCTGTACTTCAGAGCTGTGTGGTAGATGGAAGGTAAAAATCCATTTTATGGCAGAACCTAAACATTTCTTTGGAACTTCTCAGCCAAGGTCTGTAGGAGATTGAAACTCAGAAGAACCTGAGCAAGGAAACATGTTCTGACAGAAGGACAGCAGAGTAATTGAACCAAAGCGATGATCTGGAAGAGCTAATCAAGGACCAGGGGTTCATCTTTGAAGGTAGCTCTTGATTTACCTTAATAGTCTAGACTCAGAAACTTTGTCCAGTTACTTTGCTTCATTTGGTTCATGCAGGGTCTTACCTGTGAAGTGACCTTTCCTACTGCTCAGGTAAAGCACAAGTGCTGTACCCTTGTAGGAGCTCTGTAGCACTGCAGGTACAACTGCGGTGTACAGTGGCACTGTAGTACCACTCACAGTTAAGGAAAGGTGAGTGTGGTCCAGCCCCAGAAAATGACGAGCAGTGTGGTGATACCGGTGTTTAACTGATGCTTTAGCCTCTTGTCCCATCAAAGGTCCTTACCTGCCTCTTTTCCAAGACTCAGTGGTGTGTTCACTGTCTGTATTGCTCTGTAGCCCAGCACATCTTCTCATCCCTCTGGGACAGCATCCTCTCAGGGAATCTGACTCTGCAATTTCTGCAAATCTGTCAGTGTCAGCCTGATGATAAGACAGAAGGAGGCATCACATTGGGCGTGGGGTGCTGCAAGGCTGCGTACCTTGAAAGCTGACTTCTGAAATGAGTATAGCAGGGTGTGGTGTGTTTCTCCCATGTGAAAACAGTTTATAGGGCAAAAGCAGGTGTTATTGTTTAGTGTGTGTGAAAAGATGCTTTGTGGCAGTAGTGGGTGTGCCTCTCTCTTTTCCTTTAACTGGCAAGAGAATCTGCTGTTGCTTTTTTCTTTTCTTTTTCTTGGGTTTTTTTCCTGCACCAAATGGTAATCAAGTTTTGAGGGGGTTTATCTTTCCCTGAAGTTGTGGGTGAATTTCTCCTGTGATTGCACAGTGTAGTGGTGGTTGGAGCCCTGCTGTTGCCTTGTTCATCGGAGCTGCTTCACGAGAGCGCAAAACACTTTTGAGGTATGATTTCCCATAGCATGCTAATCCAGCGAAGTGCTGTAGATTCGCTTGCTGGCACTGTTTAAATCCATAATGCAGCACCACCTGCCAAACCACGGGACATAATGGAAGTGTTAATGAATGTACATATACACCCTCCCACGCAGCTGCAAGTTGAATGACTTAGGAGTCAAGGCAGAGAATTTAGGCTGAGTGTAGAAGGAGCCAGACTTAGGGTATCCTAATGCATATCTCTGCTGAAACTGGGGGGTGAGGGGTGGCCACAGGGGTCTATAGTCAGGTCAGCTGGCTGACCCTAAAGTCAGGGTGCTTTCAAAGATGTGTTGATTTTCAGCTGCTGCTCTATGGATTCATCCACTCATGACACCTGAGACGTAGCTTGGGCATTCAACAACAAAGTGCAGGTACCGAGCAGCACCAGCTGGGACACTGGTACCTCTCTTCTGAGGAGGTATTCTCATGGGAGGCTTCTCTCCAGTGCTGGCAGGGTGAATGCACTTGATAGGAGTGGACTTGTCTTGCAAGGGTAAACTCTGTTCCTCAGGGGTGGTTTGGCCACTTGCCCACTGGTCTGAGTGTTGAGGTGTGTGTTTGCCACCAGGATGGCTTGTCCCGGCTGGCACCGAGGGGAAGGAGAATAGGAGGGGAAGAG
>NW_008239283.1:10110330-10112269 GCF_000691975.1 Corvus brachyrhynchos | reverse complement strand
AAGGGGTTTGAGAAAGAGAGGGGCAGGAAGAGGCATCAGGGCTGGGATGCTGGCAGTGTACATGCACCCTGTCCTCAGGCAGGTTCAATGGAATGCTGTGGCTTTGCAAAACCCTGCATCACCACGTGTGAGGCAGAGGAGGGGGCTGTGCATCCACCCCTCATCCCACTCCTCATCCCTGTACCCAGCCCTGAGGTCTGCCCACCCTCCTCTTTGAGACAAGCAGTTGGATTTGCCAAGTATGGAGTCACCTCCCCAGCATGCTGTACGTAAATAGGAGGCTTATGCTCTTGGCAGACACTGTAACGAGCCTGGAAAAAATTACTGTTATGGGTCCGGGCCCAGTGATGAGATCTTGGAGTCTTCCAAGTGACAGAGTAATGGCATGGACCTGGGAAATGCCTGGAATAGCCTTCCACGCAGTTCTGGGATTTAGCGCCATTAAATTCTAAGTAAAATAGGCCAAGTGCCTATTTGGGTAAATTTGGGAGATAGCTGTTCCTTCATCTTCTGAAGTCCATGCTGGTGAAGCTCTACTAAAGCTCCAGCATTACAGACCAGCATGCTCTCTGTTCCTCTGTACCTGCAAGTGAGTATTAAGTGTGTTTTGGGGAACCAGGAGGACTGTCCTTGATCCAAGACCCTGGGAAAATCTATAGAGAGCCCTACAAGCCTGACCTGTGCCTTGGGGTGTAGAAGTATTGCAGAAACATTAGTGCTGCCCTGTTGCAGATAATGTCAGGGAACACTGTGATGCATGATGAACAGCCAGTGTGTCTGTTTTTCCATAGGATATGTACAACAATAGTCTTTTTGCCTAGGAAGGACATAGACATGAGTCAAGTTTTGGAAAAGATTTGCAGGTAGAGGACAGATTTTGGAAATAGCTTGGAGATCCCCACTCTCCCCACCTTCCTTCATCTGTCTCTCGAACTTGATAGGATTCACCCATCCCCTAGTGGAAATGCTATTACCAGGGAAATTCACAGCCTTCAGCTCTTTGCAGCTGTCTAAGAGATGCAAAGTGTGTTTGCCAGGAGGAAAGGGAGTCTTTAAAAAGCCATTTACATCCTGAAAGACATCCTGTAGCAACACTGGAGATGTAAAAAGCATTAAATACCAAATTGAGCCTGACTGGAAGACAAACTTGGAGCCAAACACATTGATTAATTTGCAGGAGGGTGACTGGAATGATATGGCCCTGTACCCTTTCTATCCATTAATCATCTCCAAAGCATCCATAAGTGCCATGAAGTCTGCGCCTTGGCTCAGCCATGCGTGGACAGCATGGTGCCCATAAGGCTGCAGGGCAATGAGCCATCAAGGAGCTGGACAGAGGGGTGGAATGCACCCCTTGTTTTGGCAGGGGCTTTGGGACTGATATGGGGAAGGCAGGGTGGAGCTGTGAGGAGGTCCATGCTGGGCAGTCCTTGGTGCTGCTTGGGATCCCCTCACAGCTCCATGCTGCAGCACAGGAATTCGTTGCCTGGACCACTTCCGCCTGCCTAAGGTGATGCTGGTTGAGGCCGGGAGGGCTGTGCCATGCACATCTGGCTGCACTGCCAGCACCAGGCCTGCATGCAGGCAGCAGAACATCTGGGCTCCAAACAGGGCGTTGCTGAAGCACTGGGCTATTGCTTCAGAAACCTCACTGAGCAGAATTAAGAGCAGCAAAACCACCCAGGGCAGTGAATTTGGGGTCTTTTTTATTGGCGTGTCAGCAGGCTGGGATGTGTAGGAGGGAAGCTGCCCATTTCCAGGGATTGTGTGAGCAGGAAGGGCAGCTATTGGAATTCAAAGCCGCTTCCTCCACTGTAAATTTGTTCTTGCTATGTTATCTCTGGCTGGGCAGGGCAGGGGAACATCTTGGCTATCTGCTTTTTTGCTACAGTATGTTTAGGTCAGCTTCATTGGTTCCATGATAACATAGGAGAGGCAT
>NW_008239283.1:10101450-10110299 GCF_000691975.1 Corvus brachyrhynchos | reverse complement strand
TTCCCTTGATGTCTCCTGAGAGCTTTGGAAATAAATGAGTAAAGAAAGGGATGGTGGATTTAAATTCACAAGAAGTAATGGAAGTAAGAGTAGCTGAGCCAGCCCCCAGTTACTGAGTAGGATGCTCTCATTTCATACCTTGGAAAAAAGGCTTGGATCAGCCTCCAGTGGATACCTCTCAACTGGCAATCTTAAAGCTTTATTTGAGTTCTTAAGAGACACAGGAATGGATCTTGCGTAACTGTTTTCTTGTCACATAACTGGATTCTTCTACAGAACTGGTAGTGGCAGAGCTGTAACTGCGAATGACCCAAATCTGACTGAACTGTTGCTTTTAATAATGGAAAAAAAATCTGGCTTCTGCACCTGACTGCTGGCCTGTCAGAGTGACAGAACTCCTCTTACGTATTTTGAAAAGGGCACTACGTCACCAAGGGAAACAGGCTGAAGATTAATGGAGTTGTGGTGGGAGGTGGAGGAGGAGCTGGGAGAGGGAAGCAGAGTTGGTTTTGGACGATATTTGTCAATATGATTGACTCATGCTGTGCTGCACTTACATACAGATTGGGACACCAACAAGCATGTGCTTCCCAGTAACAAAAACAAGTGAGTCCCTGAACCCAGCCTGGCCATGGGAAAGCTGCTGCTCAGTTCTACAGCAAGGCCTCCTCCTTACATCACTTAGGGATTTGCAGAGGGGGAGGGTGGAGGGGCTGCCTACTACCTAAGCCATTTCCAGTGACGTGGCTTTTTATTATTATTATTTGTTCAGGCTATAATTCTGTGTTTCCTGAAATAACTACCAAGTGTTCATCAGGCAGCTACTGCCTTTAGCTGCCTTTTGTGTGAATCTCAAGTGCTTCATTACTCCCCCGGTGTGTTCTCTTTCTCTTACAGTAAATCTGAGCAGCATCTGTGTGGTGGGGGAGGTGATGCAATTTTGGGTTGAAAGGGAGAAAAGGTCTGGCTGGCACAGGAAACCAGTGAGGAGTTCAGGGAAGACAGCACTCAGGGTACAGCATCTTCTTGCACAAGAGGAGAATTGATGAGGCCACTTCCAGGACCCACAGATACATCCCCCCACATTCAAAACCCAGCCAATTGCAGCTCTTTACTGCTTGGTAGAGGATTTTATTTTTAAATGACAGTTGGTTTAAGACTTTCTTTTTTTTTTTTCTCCCTTTTAGTAGTAATCTGATAGTGCTTTGATCATTGCTCCAAAAGGAAATGCCTGTAATTTCCTATGCAGGTCTTACCAGGTGCTGGGCTCCATCAGATCTGGAAGCTGATGGGAGTTGAGAGCACCTGTTAGAATCCACCTTCTTAGAAAACCTCAGAGAGCTGAAATTTTACTTGGGTTTTGAAAAATGTAATGCCAGAACTACAAAGGGCATCAGACTCTGGCTTCCTACATGACAGATCTGTTCCATGCTCACTTCCTACTGGAAGACTGGAGCACGGTCCAGGTTTTGTTCAGTTTGTCCTTTTTGAGGCATTGACTGGGAAGGAAATCTGACAGACTGGAGAAAATTTGGCTAAGAGTTAATCATCTTTATTTGGTAATAATTGGCAGTGGTTTTTCATACACCAAAGAGTCCTTTGGCTCTTGAATGCTTGGGACATGGTCATGCCTACTTGAGGGAGAAATTCCTGAAGTTCATTCAGTCCTGATCAGCATGACTCAAGGGAAGCAGCAGCCTCCTGAAAGGGCATGTCCTGTCTTTCAAGGATTCTCAGTAGTTCCCAGCCCAAGGGATTGCCTATAACACATCAGGCTGAACTATTTTGGTACCTGGCTAGTGTCTCTGGGTGTGTCGTGGTGGTTGTGTGGCTGCAGCCAGCAGTCTGCAAGAGGAACAGAGAGGGAAGTGTTCAGATTTTGCGGAGTTTCAGCCCTGCAGGCACTGTGTGGAGCTGCTAATGCTTACAAAGTGGCCGAGTAAAAGGGCGTAATCGAGTGAGATGTGGGTAGAGGAAGAGTTCTTAATTGCAACCGTAGGAGTAGTTGGCAGCCTCGGTGGCTGATTGTCTTCCTCAGCCTCGGGTGAGATTGGCGTCCTCAGCTATGCAGAGCTCTGGCAGGCCATGGGTGAAGAGCCACGGACCAAAACAAGCTGATGACAGGAAAATTGCATTGGCCATGGGCTGATGGAATCATCAGCATCCATGCTTATACATTAGTATGTGCTAAAGCTCAGCCTAGTGCTGATGTGGACATAGGCTCCCTAAAGTTGTCTGCTTTGGAGAGCTGCAGCAGAGGAGGAGGGAGCTTGGTAGTTCCCACATAGGCCCTGCTGTAGCTTTTTCTGGAGGTTTCATAACAGAATTAAGCAATTTGTGTTGCATGTTGCCATGGAGACTGTAAATCACTGTCATGCTGGCCTTCTCAGTCAGGGAGCCGGTGTCTTTAATTGCACTAACCTCCCCTACAAATCCAGGGCTTGGTTCTGAGCTTGCTGACCTTCTGTAATGGCCTTGTCCTGGGATCTCAGCCTACAGGACAGCAGAGCTGGAAACAGGAAAAGGGGCGCCAGCACATCGAATATCTACTATCTGGGGTCCATTGTATTTTTTATTATTATTTTTACATTTTCATATGTGGCCACAACTCTGCTCAGAAGCTAAGATCAGACCCACCTGCATCCAGGGCAAGTTTTGTAATGAGGGTGGGGTTAGGTACACTACCTACATTTTGTGGGCCAGTCATACAAACTAAGCTGAATTTGGTGTTTTTATGTTACTTGGCTGCTCCAAGGGGATAGCTCAGCCCTTCCACTCCACCTCCATGTCCGGACAAGTAAATGGGGTTTCATGCAGTTTAATCTGCCTCCTAAAAAAATACTTTTTGCTGAGGAAGATCAGCCTCAGTGGCACCTTTGGATCAGTGTTTCTTTTTTCTTCCCATCTACCTACCCCAGAAGTAGCCACACTTCTGACTGTCTCAGCATTACTGGCTTGTGCTGTCAGGCCACCAGTCTTGCCAGTGCATATGAAGATGGTTGTATAAATCAACCTCCTTCCAGTGACTAAACCAGAGCCCTGACGGCATTTGTCAGCGTAGGGTATGGATCCTTCTCTTGGCTCCTTCAAAATAAACAACTATATAAATTGTAAGATGATTATCATCAGAGCTTATTAGTGTATTACCACATGCTGCTTTGTATTCAGACAATAGATAAAAACACTTGTGCTTCACTTTTCCCAGTCAGATCTACAGCAAACACGCTTATTCTTGCTCCCATCTGAGGACTGTGTCAGTACTCTTGCCAAAAACACATGAAAATCAGCCCAAGTGTTGTGCATTTGCCTGTAGCTCTGTGCACCTTTGAGAGTGTTTAGTCTTTTCCAGGAAATGATATATGTTATTTTAAAGGTTTGAATCATGAGCTGGTTAAGTTATAATCTTGTCAAGGCATGAGTTGTCTTCTTGCTTTGGTTATCAGGGCAGGTGGAGGGGTAGAGGGGCTGAAGTGCTTGACTTTTGGAGGGTTTTTGTTACATACATGCATGGCTGGAGCATGGGACCTGCCGTCTCAGTAGAAAGAGGAGTGTTTCCATGAGCAGTAGGAACAATCCTGCAGAAACATCTGAACTTGCTGCCTTTTGACACTCAGTAGAAGTTTTCATCTGTTGTGCTAGCATTACCTTAAATACAGGGAGTTGTGTCAACAAACCAGCCTCCAGTTCTTGACTTTTTTTTAAATTTTTTTTTTTTTCAGTTCAGTTCTTGCTGTTTTCCCCAGGCTACATAACACTCAGTCTGGTGGTTCAGACACACAGCATGACCAAACTTCTGGAAACAATGGGAAGGGAATGCCCCAATTCAGCCGATAAGCATGCTGGGCAGAGACACAGTTTGTACAATGGGCTAAACATTATCCTAGTACTTTGGGGAGCATTTCATGCAAGATAAGCTTGAGGCTCCTTAGGAGCGGGTTAAAGGGCTGGTGCAAAATGTCAGTGAAAATGTAATGCTTGTTGCTGAGCAGCAGCTTGTGGTTTGTGAGGAGGTCAAAAATCGTGCACAAACGGAGTATGTTTTTCACATCCACAGACTGTCCCCCTCCGTGTCAGTAACAATCAGTCTTTCATTCTGCCTGGCTGGAGCTGCTCCGCCATGTAAAGAAGGATGGGGTGAAATCTTGGCCATGGGCAAAGCAAAAAATCGTCATTAAATGTGTTGGAAGGAGGGGCAGAGCTTTAGCCACGGTCTGTGTCTCAAAAAGCCTGTGAGCATCATCTGACCCAAGAAGGATTACACAGAAATAAAACTTGGTCTTTCAAGCAAAAAATGAGGCATTTAGATGACATTCATAGGTTTTTCTGCAGCCCAGCCTGCTGTGTATTGACGTGTAGTCTCATAAATATGAGAAAGTGGCTCACTCAAAAATAGGGCTAAGAAACTTTTTCTTGGGGTTGTTGTGAGGAAATGCAGTAAGATGATTTGAAACCTCATCTGGTTTGGTCTTCTCCCCATCCAGCAGCTGTTGCTTCCAAACCAATACCAAGAAAATCAACTGCCTTGTCTTGAGCCTTATCATTATGATGGGGTTTTTTTATTATTTTCTCTTTAAGTGTGTGAAAGACCTCCGAGAGGATGCAATGGTCATTCAGATCTGGGAGATAGCCACCTATTTCCTCTGTGATCTGGGTCAGCATTGCTGCTGCTCATGGGGGGGTGGAGGGCACATATAGGTACAGAACCTCCTGCCTGGCTTCTCCTTGAATGAGCAGTCTCTACTGCTGACTGTTGAAATGGGCCAGTCAGCAATGACTGCCTCTTCTCCTTTCTCCACATACCTGTGCTGTTGCCCAGTTTCAGCCAGTGAATTTTTCTCAGCTTTCTTTTAAGAGGCAGCTCTGAGGTGAGAGGAGGAGTGTGGCCATGCTGCCGGGAAGCTGCTCTCCTGGCTGTGTCACAGCCACAGGCACCAGCCTTCCTGCCACAGCAGGGTTGAGGGTTTTGGGCCTTTTTAAAAAAAAAGGCAAAACAAAAACCACCTGTTGTTCCTGGCCTGCTGCCTTCTTGTTTTTATTTTTCAAACTTGAAAGTGAGAGAGAAGAAAGCAGCTAAGTGCATTTTTGTCTGCTGGCAGAGCCAGGATTGGGCCTTTAACTCCAGTTTCATCCATCACCACCAGTTCTGCCTGCAGATCTGGCCCCAGGACGAAACACACCATTTAATGTTTGCTGTACCTTGGGTTAAGTAGTGAGGAATAGCACAACTCTGACTTATCAATGGGATTTGGTCACTGGCAACAGGAAACTGTCGGGAGCTTGACAGGTGCACTGAGCCAGGGTGATTTTTGTCATTGCCATGTGGACCCACTCCCGGTAGGAAAGATATTCAATGACGTAGGTGCTGCATGTGCATTTGGTGGGAGTTAGCAATCCTTGTAGACAAGGCAGGAGTAAACAAGGCACAGTGGTGGAGTTGTCTGCATGTTTAAGTCCTGGGTCTGAGTGGGAGTAGAGCTTTTGGGAAGGGTTGGTGCTGCTGCTTCTGTGTCCAAAAGGATTTTGGATGTCAGAGCTGCCTTCACTCTCATTTCTTAGGCAGCAGGTAAAAGCTGCCTTGTGCATATTGCCCTTTTCATTGCTGGTGAGTGATTGGAGATGATCTCTTTCTCCAGCAGGTTCAGCACTCTGGAAGCATGGCTACAAGTGCCGTTCCCAGCGAAAATCTCCCCACATACAAGCTGGTGGTTGTTGGAGATGGTGGTGTGGGGAAGAGTGCTCTCACCATTCAGTTTTTCCAGAAGATTTTTGTGCCAGACTATGACCCAACTATTGAAGACTCCTACCTGAAGCACACAGAAATAGATGGGCAATGGGCAATTCTTGATGGTAAGCAAGCTACTCTCGTGATCCCCTTTCCCTTCTAGCTGAGCCTAATTGTGTCTCCCACAGCATGTTGTATCTCTCCTGCTCTGCCGTGGGCTGGCAGGAACTGGAGCTGCAGTGCATGGTCCACAGCTGGTCTCCAGCAAAGCTTCTGCTTCCAGTTGCATTGGTTCCAGTTCTGCAGAGAAATGTTTCTTGCAGGCCTGTGAAAACCTACAGATCCTCATTGACATTTGGAGTAGGCTTCTGCAGAGGCTGAATTTACAGCACTGCCAGGTGGCTATTGCTAATGATACTTCATTGTGGTTGAGCTCATCCCCTGGGAAATAACAGTGAGTGGGTAACTGAGTGAGGGTTATAACCAGAAAGAACATTTAATCAAAACTGTTGTCCACTGACGGTGTGACGATGAAGAATTGTTACAGCTCTTAGCTCCAGTCCTTCAGGTGTGATGTCTTCATATTTAATTGCCTGTTTCATTTAAATATGGATAGGGTACCAGCCTGGAGATCTGTTGTAACCAAGAGTTTTCAGTTCTTTGAACAAAAACTGCCTTTTTATTAAAAAAAAAAAAAAAAAAAAACACAAAAAACAATGAAACACACAAAAAACAAACAAACCCCCCCCCCCCCAAAAAAAAACCAAACCCAAATTAAAAAAAAACCCAACAAAATCAAAGTGACTTTATTAGCAGGTGAGGAGAAAGCCCTGTATTATCTAAAGCTGTAGCTTGTTCATTTCTGCTGCATGAGACAGACTAACCACAGCTATAAAGGGAATCTTGCTCTTAAATGTTGTAAGTTTTGTTTTGCATTGTGTAATAATTAGGTAGTACATAAAAGCAAGCGAGTATTTTGTGCCTTAATTACCCAAGTTCATGTATGTGGCCACTAACACAACTGAACTAAACTTAGCCTCACTTGTGCCGAGTTCTACCTCCACTCTCTTGTCAAGAAGGCGCTCAAGATCTTTGGTGTCTCTGCATAAGTGTCACTGGTGTGTGGGGACAGAAAGCTGGGGGATTGTCATGAGTGGTGGAATGTGGATGCTGGTGGGTTTTGCTGTGAAGACTGCTTAGCTTGGTCTGGAAACTTGAGATCTTAGTTGCGCTCTTAAGGATTTATCAGATATAATTTAGTGAATACAAATGATCATGAAGTCCTTAAAAGAACGGCTTTTATTCAGTATTAAAAACCAAAACCAGCAAACAATAAAACAAGTTAATCTTGCCAACATTTGTTCATTTGAATATGTTAATAGTTGATATGAGGGAGTATTTGTGAAATTGGTGCTGAAATGTCTCTTCTTGTCATCTGCATCAGAGATATCTACTCCCAATTAATCATCACATAATGTATATATGCACCCTTACTTTTAAAATTCCAGTCCTGTATAAAAGAAAAACACAATCCTTCTGTAAATTGAATTAATTATTTTTAGTCCAGAATCCAGCCCTCTAAATGAGCAACCTTTATCTTCACTGGTATGCCCCATGTTCTGATATGAGTACCAGCTGCTGTACATGCTGATTTTGGCTGAAATAGCCTGGGTTTTGCAAATTATTGAAAAGTAGAAAAGGCATCTTTCACTGAATATTTGGAATTTTTGTTTAGACAAAAAAAAAAAAACAATAAAAAAGCAACAACAACACAAAAACCAACCAAACTGATCTGAGTGGCAGTGGTGAAAGAAATTGTTTTCCAACAAGCAGAAGCTTAACCCTTTGTTTTGATGAAAAAGCCTTTCTTTTGCTCAGATGCAGCTTAGTGGCTGTACTTGGGCTGAACTGAATTCAGCTGTGGCCTTGAATGGCATGTTGGGAATCCCTGACTTCCAGAGTTTGTGTGCCCACAGATGCTTCACAGTGAAGCCAGAGAAGTGAAACTGCAGCTGCTTCTCTTTCCTACCACTTGAGCTTTTGAATAATCAGAATTTTGGAAGAAGGGCAGAGTTCTTGGTTGAAAAAGGATGTGACCCTTTTCCATCTGCCCAGCAGAAACAGGGCACCAAGACTGACTAACACACGTGTCATTTGCCTCAGCTCTCTGTCACAGGCTTTAGCTCTAGGCCAGTCTCAGAGGTCACCATATACTGGGACAGCTGCTCTTGTTGTGGTTACATGAATCACTTATGGTATAAAATTAGGGACAAACATGATAGGAAGGGTAAAGATGCATCATGATAAATCCTAGACTTTCCAGTTGTTCTTTATGACCAAAGCCTTTGCAAGCTGACGTTTCATGCAGTGCTTGGTGGGAAGAAGCAGCTGCCCACACCCAAAATAGGAACTAGTTTTGGAACATAAACAACCAAGTGAGGATATAGCATGAGGGGCTCTATAAGTTTTGAAGTTTTTAGAAACAGTGATTATTTTTAAAAAGCCAAATCCATAGACATCCAACAACTTCAAAAAAAAGGGAAACAGCCCACCCTTTTCCAGGCTGTTGCCTGAGCAGTTCTGTACAAAGCATTTCAAGCATTTTGTAATTGCACCAGCATGATGTTGTAAAAAAACCCTTCTGCTAGCCAGCTTGCATAAAGCATTTGGCTTCCCTCCATGAAGACCTCCACCCACATTTATTCAACAGCACTAACTGGCAGCACGATGAAATGTTTGACTTGCATTTTTTTCCTTTGCTGAAATCTCTCACTGAAAGTAGACTGAAATGGAATAGGGTTTTATTTCACATTTTACATCTTAGAGCAAAACCTGCATTCAAAATCTTCTTTTACCTATTTGTTTTTTGGCTTGGGCACATTTCTGTCTATTTTTCTCACCGAAGAGTTGTTTGTGATAGTTCTCTGCCTCTGAAAAGATTGTGGGACCTGCGTTTGTTGTGTTCAAGTCCAACACTACACAAAACCACTTTATTGTTGACCTTATGCCAGCTTTAGAAGACCATGGATGCAGTGTTTGGAGGACAAGTACTGTAGAGTGGAAGAGAGCACTTAACCTGAATCAAAGATGCATAGGCAATTTGTGGCTAGCCCATTTTTTGGTTGCT
>NW_008239283.1:10085432-10101381 GCF_000691975.1 Corvus brachyrhynchos | reverse complement strand
CATTTTTTTGCTGCTGCCACTCTAATGAGGCTTTAGGATAAGCCTCAAATTTTCTCTGCATATGTTATCTTGGTTTATTCCCTGCTGGTCGTGCTGAAATCAGCACAGTGATGTGCTTGGTGAAATGCACTCACACGCAGGTGCTGTACAGACACATGAGGTCAGAATTAAGTGGAGGCCAGGGTTAATCTGCCTTGATTAGCTCCTGCTCCAGTTGCGTTGCTATGATTAATTTTGCACACTCCTTTCTGTGTGCAGGCTAACTTAGCAAGTAGCAGAGGATTTCTTTTTGGTGTGGCTGCAAAACCCCAGTCTGGAATTGCTAATCGCGGCATAAAACCAGAAGTGGAATATTTTAATATGGCAGAAAACTCCCAATGGTTCAGAATTCCTTATGGCTCATACACCACACAGATAAAAAGGTGGCAAGCAAAGGGAGATGAAGAGATGTCCACAAACACATGGCTTGGGCTTATTGGGGAATTGGGCTGAACTCTTAGCTCTCTGTAGGGCTGTGCCAGTTGGTACTGGCCAAACAAGGAATTGTGTTGGATGAAAGGAAGCTGTGGTCTCCCTTCTCTACCCTTTCCTTTCCCTGGTATATTTTGATGAAACTCTCACAGCCTAGAAGTTACCTCTCTGCTCCTGAGCTTCAGTTTCTTTTCTAGTTCTCTTCCCAAGACCTCCTCCCAATCCCTGGGTGTCCTTGTGCTGGGCTGGACCTGCACAGCCTGGTGTGCACCCCTAAGCAGTCACACCAAGCTCCTTTCCTTCCCCCATGCTCTCTCTGCCCTTCCCACCTGTCTATCCTATGCACCCCTTTTTGTTGAGGGTTCTTGCTCCTAGATCCCTGGGCACACTGTCTGCTTTTCTTCTCGGGAAACTTGGGATCAACTCAGCCATGAGGCCAGAAGGAGATCAATGGTCACTTCAGACTTGCAGTCAGAAGGGTTGGTTTGTGGCTCGCTTTCTCCTTTTTTTTCTGCTAATTTAGACTTTCAGTAGCTCCACTTGAGAGCATTAAAATTCAAGTTAAATTTGTACTTTCATTCTTCTATTTGTGTGTACAGTATTTCCCTTCCCTTAATTGCTGGGATTTTGCAACCATGAAAGAGGAGGTTTTGTCTTGGGTTGTGGGGATATTTTTCCTGCCAGGAAAATTTTGATGTTGCAACATGGAAAACACAGGGCTTTGAATACTTTCCCTTTGTTAGAGAAAGAGCTCCTTTAAGGGTTTGCATCTTTATTCTGTGTTTTGATGTGGAAGCCTTTCTCCTGAAGACTTCTCTCTTGTTTTTGCTTAAAGAAAGGGCAAGAATTCAAGTACTTTGGTTTTTCATGTTGTAACATCTGTGTATTTAGCTAGGGCACAGAAGAAGGGCTCATAAAAGCCCCAGTGTCTTCCTATCGTGTTTTTTGCTGAGGAAAGCTGTCATGCCAGGGCAGTGTGGCTGTTTCTGAGAAGGAGCATAAGCATCACAGTGACCAGTGAAACATCTGCCTTGCCTTGTTCACAGCAAGGGCACCTCCTATCTCTTCAAGGTGATTTGGGTGTGAGGATACAGAATAGGAGCTGTGACCCCAGTACTCCATCTGTGCAGTGCCCAAATACCAATTCCTCAGCTGAAGCCAGTGGCTGATAGCAGTACCCTCTCCCACGTCGCTGCTGATGGAAGGAAGACAGAGACTGTGGAGATGGCTTTCCTCAGCCTGAGGCTCGTTAGTTTGACTTGGCAATTCAAGTTAAATTTTCCCATGAGCTTAGGTACCAAGCTGCAGGGCAGTGAGACCCAGTGGCTGAAGGACAGAAAATGGGTTAACCTGCCCGTCAGTTTGTCTTTATCCCCTCTAGATGCCATGGACAATGGAGAAACTCTCTTGAGGTGACCTCTACACCCAGCTGCCTGGCAATGTAAAGGTAAAGACATAGGAGGAAATTTTGCCTAGATGTGAAAAGAGAAGAACTTACCTGCACAACCAGATCTGAGCTCCTCGAAGGCTGGGACTGCTGTGTTTGAACTGAATCCAGCCAAGGCTCCAGAAAAATAAATGCCATTGTTGACTTGGAGTTCATAGTGTGCTTCTGCCCTTGGTTTAGATTCACGTGCCTTTGTCTCTGGATGGGCACTCACAGCACTGTTGGTTGCAGAGACATTGCCACATGATACACCTTGAAGCACCAAGTGCTTCTATTTTGGACCACGAACTCCCGTGTCTTCCTGGGCTCCTGTGCCTGCTCAGAAGTGCTCTCTAGGCAGCTGCACTCTTGCATAACCCGTCAGGATTCACAGGAAAACGGTGTGGAGAGCTCTAAAGGGGCAGGATTCAATTAGCAAGGAGTTCATCACAGCAGCTGGGGGTCACATCCACTGAAAAGTGGAAAAGGCCATCTCTTCACTCAGCAGTCTCTTACCTGCAAAGCAGGAGACCTCCCTGCTGGGCTCTCACAGCCTAATTGCTCTAGTTTAGTCTCCAGCTGGTCTCATGATAGCTGTAAATGGCTTTGCTCTCTTTGGATGTCTGTTTCTACATCAGACATCATCCTTGGCTTCTCTCTCCTTCATTTTACCCAAATGCTTTCATTAATCCTCCTCCTTGCTTCTTTGGTCAAATTTGTGAGAACTTCACCAAGTTTTCTGTTGGAAGTTCCTGACACTGCGCTGTGCAGCCTATGAGTCTGATTTCAGTTCTGGGAAGAATGAGGTAGGAGAAACCTGTTGTGCTTTGGTCCAGCCATGCTTACACGTTGGCATTTATGTGCGGCCAGTGGGGCAACTGCTGGTTTAAAGTGTACCAGCTCAAGTTCTCTACTCGTGGTTATTTCTGTCTTCTGGCATCCTGTCTGCAGAAACAGGAATTTTAAAAGAAGGTGAATGCTGGCTAACGTGCTAAATCTCCTCACGCTTTTGGTTTGGGAAGCCAGTCACCTTCCAAGTTACCCCTTCCCAAGGTTTCTCCTTGCTACTTTCCCATTTCTATAGGTAGGAGTCTTCTTGAAGCTTTTATGCCACAAGGTAACACCACAAGCAAAGCCACTTGCATCTGGCCCTTTTTTGGTGCTGATGCTTTCCAGGATGTGGTCCTGTCCTGCCTACAAAGGGTCCAGATCACACTCTCCTCTGTTGTTTACAATTCACAAAGCACACAAGTGTTAGCCTGGGGGTTTGCCTTGATGAAGAGCACATTTAAGGTTAAGACAAGGACTTTGTCTGGCCATCTACACGATGCTTAACTTTGTATGAATAACCCATCTGAGATTAACCTTAACCTTCACTGCTGTGTGTCTTTTACTTGCACTTTCAAAGTGCCATTTTAAATGCTGCCTGGGCTTGCTCACCTTTTTATGAATGCTGCAAGTGAATTCCCTTTCAATGGCAGCTGCTGACACGGCAGCTCTGCCTGTGTTTAGTGTGATGCCATGGCCAAAATCCAGGCAAGGTAGGAGAGCCCCATGCAGTGGGGTATCCCCACAGCCCCCACTAGGGCTTGTCCCCTCTCCCAGGAGATGCAGAGCTTTGGAGGGGCAGCAGCTGGGGATGGGTTGATGGGTGCAAAGGCAGAGCTGGATGCTTCTTGTGTGTTTCATGGGAGGTTTGCAAATGTTCCAGAGCAAGGGGAATTCCCTAAGCAAATTACCATGCAGGATACAGCACATCCATCTCCACCTTCCTGCCCACAGCTTTTGCTGGGGCACCTGCCCTGTCTCTGGGGGAGGGAGGGCAGGAGGGCTCGGCTCCCAGCGGGGAGCTCTCCCACTCCCCCACAAGCTGAGTTTGTGTGTTGGTGTCAGCTCTCAGCCCTGCCCTGACACCGTGTCTGGCTGCTGCAGGAGTCAGATGAGGGCAGCCTAGCCTCTCCATACTGGTTGGGCAGGTAGGAAAGATTAATTTCCTCTTCTGTACCAGCTACAGAGTCCTGGCCTTATTCCACAGTAGCAATTCTGCCCAGGGCATAGAAATTTATCAGCACATGCAGTCTCTTTGGGTTGTTTTTCTATTTCCTTTTTCTTTTCTTTTTTTTTTGTACAGTCCTTAAGAATAGCCTAAATGGCTTTGAGCTGAGACCCGTGTTTCCTAGGTTTAAAGGGGAGAAGCAGGATAAAAGGTTGTGGAGAGACTCAGGTGACTTTCCAGCAAGCTTGGCAAATAAGCCTAAATCTCAGGGTCTTTGCAAGAGCCTAGAAGCTCTTTTTACCTTAAGAGCTCATGGAAACAGACATTCAACCAGTTCAGGCAGGAGAGCAAATGAGGCTGAAGGCCTTAAAGGGCCTGCCATCACCAAGGAAGGTCTCCAGATCTTCTTCCAGTGTAGCTGTCTCTCCTCCAGATATGCAATGGAGGTGTGGCTGGCTCGTGGGGTGCGCTGTGATGTGCAGCGTGTCCAACTGTGCCCACCTGTGCTGATGCAGCAGCAAAGTGGTTTTTATCATGGCCCCATCTGCAAACTGGGGCAGCCTGAGTACTTACCCCTACAGGGAACACCTTGCTGGGACTGTGGCCCCATTCAGACTAGACAAACCTGTATCAAGCCCTGCTGCTCTGTCAGCAGTATGTTCCTGCCACAGTCTTCATCCATGAGTGCCCTGGGCTTTCCCCATCACTTGTGGGCAGCAGATGCTTATGCTGTGACTGTACAGCAGAGGCAAAACCTACCCAGCCCCGTTGACTGGGATGTGAAAATGTTCCCAGTCATCATGAAGGTCCCACATTTGCCTCTGGGGTGCAACGATGCATTAGGACTGGTACTTCTGAGCAGCTGATGCACTTTGAGTGCACCCCATGTTTGTACTGGCACAGCCTAAACTGATGAACTCCTCTTGTACCCTCCTCCTGCCAGTCAAAATCCTGGCTGTATACAAAGCTGGAGCTCAGGAAGTAGCTCTGATGTGTGTATCAGTATGTGGTGTTTACCCAGAAGGCTGTGGTAGCTTGTTCCACAGGTGATGGGACCCCCTGTGAGGCAGATACATGGAGATCCAGTGAGTTATGATTCCATTAGTGGAGTTTAATCTAATGGGGAACAGCATCTGGATGGCTGTCACAACTGAGGTGTTTTAGGGGATTTGAGCATGGATTTATTCACAGAAGTATAATCACTGTATTGGATATGCAAGGCACTTAAAGCTTTTCCATCTGTTTCAGTTATCTCCTTAGTATCACCACACCATTTGGTACAAAATATTTACGGGGAGCTCCCTAAGGCTGTACCATCTCACTCTGAAAGCACAAAATTGTCTAGAAATAATACCCAGCTGTTGAGAAAAGGAAAATGCTTGTAGCTATTACTTTGGGTTGTCTCCCAGCTCTGCTTCACCATGCATTTTGCTGGTTATTCCTGACATCTAAACTGGCTTTTACCTAATGTTTCAGTCTTGGGTTTGCTGAGAGATGGAAAATTTGGGGGGCTGTGAAATACTTTGAGCCGTATCTTGCCAGAGGAGCAACTCCCCAAATTCAGTGGTCAGTATTTGGTACTGGAAAAGGAAAATGAAATCCACATAGTCATCTTCCTCTCCATCTGCTCCCAACTTAGGCACACAAGGATGAGTGGGGTCTGGGACAGAAACTCCCTTGTCCATCCAGCTTGATTTCATCAGATCTTACAGTCTTTGAGCAAGCCCAGTAGAGGCATAAAGGCCGCAGGACACATAGTGGTGCCAGCAGCTACAGGTCCCTCACAGTAACTAAAAACCTTTGTCTCTTCTGTCCTAGTTCTGGATACTGCAGGCCAAGAGGAGTTCAGTGCAATGCGGGAGCAGTACATGAGGACTGGAGATGGCTTCCTGATCGTCTACTCGGTGACAGACAAGGCCAGCTTCGAGCACGTGGACCGGTTCCACCAGCTGATCCTCAGAGTCAAGGACAGGTGGGTGCCACGGGGCCAGGCACTGTCCGACCTGCCAGGCTCCTGCCATGCTGCTGACCACCCTGGAGGCATGGTTGCACATCTCACCCTAACTTCTGCCTTCTGGGTGTCCTGAGACAAATCCTTACGTGAGGGTTTGTGGACCTCAGTGTGGTGAATAAGTGGTGGTTTACCTCTTGTAATAAGCATGAAGCGCTTTCAGTATGGATAAAGGGTCAGTAGTGTTACAGTGGAGTGAAAATGGGTCTGGAAGGGAGAAATTTCTGCCAGAATGGTCTGGCAGAGCAGTGTGAGAAAGGAAGATCAGACACCTTTGAAGGTAACCAGCTCGGCTCTGAAGGGGGGGAGGGATGCTCTGTGCACAGTGCAGGCACTTTGGGATCACCAGCAGGGAGTCAGCAAGCATTTGGCCCTAATTACTTTGTGTGTCCTGGCACCATCTTCCTTTCCCTTGCTTGTGCCAAACACACCTTCATAACACACCCCCTGCGTAATTTGGGGGTGTCAACAAGTGTCTTGAAGAGGCAAAAATTCATGCTGAAAGGAACTGTATTTCTTACCAGGGATGTAATGTAGTTAATGCTCTGTGCTCTCCAGCAAACAATTGCACAGAATAAAACATCTCTGTGTGCCTGGGGAGACAGCAAGAGAGGTTGCCTCTCCTCTCCTTACATGTGCAGGGGAGAAGGTAGCACTGGGAGTTTAATCATGGCAAATGAATGTGTCCTGGCAGAGTGAGGGGAAGCTGCTGGTTTATCTCCAAGATAACTCCCTCTTCCCATGGTTCAAGAGGCAATGGATCCATCCTCACTGGGTGGGGTGTGAATTAAGCCCTTATATGTCTGCAGCTTTGAAACACTTAATTTTTCTGTTCATAATGGCTTTTAATTATGGAAGTCATCAAGAAAAGTCACCAGAGGGTTTGGGCCTCGTTGCTGGCTTCCTTTCACAGCTCTGAATAACTTCCCCACAGGAAGGGTGGACTCGTATCATGTGAGGTTCACAGCTGACAGCTCTTCCAGTAAAGCATCCAAAGCATAGCCCACAAGAGTGAAAAGTAAAGGAAAAACCACTCTTTGATTTCATTTAAATGAAGAAAAATGTCAGTCGCTCAGTCAGCCTCTCAGATCACAGCAGTCTAAGCACTGCTGGCTTAGCTTGGGGCAAAGTAAATCTGTTTCTGAAAGCTGAAGGAGACAGGACAGAATTTCCTGTAACCTGCCCCAATCCGATGCTGATTTTATCTAATTTAACTTGGTGAAAATAAGATGTGTTCACTGTTCTGCTCTGGGCTGAAACTTTTACCCTCCACATGCCGTGCAAACACTGCAGCAGCGTGTGAGAGGCAGGAAGTGAAACAGGCTGGTGAGGTTGTTTGTGTTTCCCCGCTCAGCGCCACTCCGAGCGTGAGGAGAGTATTAATCTTCATCCAAAACCTGAGCTTGGTCAGAAAATCGAAGCAGTGGGAGCAGTGTGAGTAAAAAAACCCTCCTGCCAAACCCACAGGTAGCTGGGAGCAGAGCATCACCCTGGTTTTCAGGTTAGCAGACAGTTTTGGCAACTTAAAATCCAAAAGAATTGCAGGCTGCTGCGTTAGCAGGGCTTTTCAAAGCCTTCCTCCCGTTTCTTTCCACAACTTTCATTATAGTAAAATTTCCAACTGTAGCAGCTTTGTCCAACTAGTAGTTGTATGGCTTACAATAGCGAACAAAGTCCCCATAGAGTTTTATGCCTGATGTAAACAAGGCAAATGAGATACCATCCAAAAGTAATCCCTTTCTAATCAATGTGCTGCAAGCCAAAAAGCAGTCAAATAATCCAGACAAGCAAATATTTTGCTCCAGAAGGATCAGAGTCAAGATATATCAATGCTCAGGTATTAACATTAAATCACAATCACATTATCAGAATGAATAACTCTAAGACTCATTTAAAATGCAGAGTGCAGTATGGTATTTTTCCAGCCAGAGCAGTGGGGCAGCATGCCAGAGGGAAGATGGAGCTCTTATCATCTCGATGAAAAATGACCCAGAAACGCTGTTTGAAAATCCAGTTACCCAGGGAAGTGTTTTATACAGAAATGAGTACAGCTAGCTGCTCCTTAGCCCAGTAAAATCAGCTCTGTTACAGCAGAGAACACTGGGATCATTTAGGAGGGTTTAAAGTTAAATATAAGACAACAATACTGCAGTAACTGTCAGTGATCAGAAGGGACCTCCTCCCTCCCAGCAGTGGCTAAGAGGCCCTGCAGCAGCTGATTACTCTGTTTCATGAAGCCAGAGGAGAGAGTGGCACTGCCAAAACCTCCCATGGCTCCCAACCTTGGCACTGTTTATCGCTGGAGCTATGGAGCTTTCTGCAGGGTAGAGGGGGAGAGCTTTGCACAGGATATGCTGTGGATGGATGGATCTTTTCTCAGGTGGTGAAGACAGTCACTTACATGCCTGGTAGCTAAGGAAATACTGAGTATTACTACAGAGGAAGATGGTTTGGGTATTTTTTCTGGGATTAGAAACAGGAGATGGTAGGTAATAGTGTTGGAAGTTAGCAAATCTCTGGTTCCCTCCAGCCTCCTTCCAGCTACCACTGCCAGGCTTTCAGTTTGTCTCAGGTTAAAAGCTGACGGGCATCTTTTTGCTCCCAGGTATTCTCTTCACCACTGGATGCCCCTCTAAGCACCAGCTCCCAGAGTCCATTTTTCTTTCCCCACAGTTTCTCTCAGTGGTTCATTTCTTCCATCATCCCTCAGTATCTTGCCAAGATACGCAGTTACTGAGATGTCTTAACTGCTGCAAAAGAGTCCCAGTCTCCTGTCCAAGATCTGTCTTTATGTCTCAGTTGATTTTCTGGCTAATTCTGTAGATCTTTCTTCACCGATTTGGATCTTCAGGCTTAGCTATTATCAGGCATTGCAAAGCGGTGACAATAAATTCCTGAAGTCCCTACAAATAACAATGAATGTGTGCATGAGTGCAACTTGTCAAGCAAGTTTTTACAGTGTGAACATATATGTAGCACATCCTGGGGGTTTTCTTTATATTTCTTTATACATATGTGGTATGTCTGTAGCTGAAAATGTTGGATGATGTCAGCATCAAAAAGTGAAATTTATGCTCATAATTTTTGTTGTAGACTGCTAATAATTGGGTGGTGGTTTTGATTTTTTCCAGGGAGTCTTTTCCAATGATTTTGGTGGCAAACAAAGTTGATCTAATGCACTTACGGAAAATTACAAGAGAACAGGGGAGAGAAATGGCAACAAAACATAACGTAAGTTTGCAGAATTATTTAATGGGCTATTGAAAGCCCTAATAAGGTGTTCAGAATTGAAATCTGTGCTCATTAGCAGCTGAATTAAAGCTTACAATTAAACATTTGCAAATACATTTTTGACTACTACAAAGTAGCAGCTATGCAGTTCCCTTTCAGTAGGGCCAATTCATCACGGAAACCAGAGCCTCTGCTGTGCACCAGGTTGTAGCAGAGCTGTGGCCATCGCTAAGACTTACATACAAGGTGTCTGAAAGTGGTGAGAAGTGTTCAGGGTGAGGGAAGAAAGTGCACTCTCCTGGAGTGAAAAGGCAGAGTCAGGCATTAGAAGGTATATCCAGGTGCCTGAGCTTGTTAAAGATAATGAAGTTAACAGGGTTGTTAAGCCTATATAAATCTGACCCACCATCTTAGCTCTGCATTATTCATGCTGTTAGTTTAGCCTGAGAAATTGGTCTTAGGTGGGTGTAGATCACATGCTGCTCCACTAATCACCTCTAAATGCCAGCAGCCCTGAACACCCAGAGGGAGACAACAACTCCCTTAGGAGGTGGAACTGAATGGAAAGGTTAAAGGCAAACAAGCCTGAGACCTCTTGGCAGCTTGCTGTGCCTAAAGGACAAGCTGTGTGGTGGTTTCTGAGCAAACCACGATGGGAGTTTGGCAGGGCAGGTTCACTCTCCGCCTCCCCAAGGAAGCTGGTTCCTGTTGGAGCCAGGGCACCCAAACTGCAGCACAGCATGTTGTATCCATCTGTATGCACATGCTTTGGAAAAGGCCATGCATGAAAATACCTTATCAGAGGCAGTTTTATAAATCTGCCAGTGTGCTGGACAAGCACTCTAGGAGGCCCCATCTGGCTGTCAGACTTTGAAGGGGAAGATCATTTTACACTGAAGGGGAATTGTAGTCATGAAATATTCATGCAGTAGTCCCAATAAAATGTGGCAAGCAAGAATTTTTGGCAAGTGCTGGTCTTTCAACAACCTTCGGCTATTTTCATGTCTGCGAGCACAGCTCAGGGGGAGAGAACATCTGACGACATGAAGTCTGGGATTATTCTCCCCCAAACCCAGAGCTCCCATAGCAGCTGTTTAGCCTGGTGCTTGTTCCAGACCTTTTGTAAGTGCTCGCTGACCTTGCTGCAAGCGTGAGGGTGTTGACAGCAGTATCATGGCAACATTTTGTTTACCTGTATTTCTCCAGCCTTTAGGCTTTTCATTTTGAAACTGGTTTGCTCCCAACACTAGGTTGTTAGTGATCTTTTTCATGATACACTTCTCTCCTCCAGATTCCCTATATAGAAACCAGTGCCAAGGACCCACCTCTGAATGTGGACAAGGCCTTCCATGATCTCGTGAGGGTAATAAGGTAAGCTGCACACTCCTCCTTTCCTTACTGCCCGTGGATGGGACATGCAGGGGTCCTGGCCCAGAGAGTCAGGAGCCAACTTCTGGGGAGACAGGTTTTCATGGGGGTGGGAGATCTCTGGTGTTTATTAACTTTCTAGTCCTGTGTCTGCTTAGGTATGTTACCAGCAGTTAGTTACCCATGCAGGACATCAGTACCAGGCACAGTAAGAAGTAGCTGTGGCCATAATGAAAATCTTATTATTCAATGAAAAGTGCAAAGCCTCCTATAATGATCAGCTCTAAAATGCTGGCATTGAAAGCTCTGGACCAGTAATTTGGGTTTTCATAGTTTTGTCTTCTCAGGGTCTTGCGTTGCCAGAGGTTAAAAAGGACTGGCAAAAAATTCTACAAAATTCTAATGTTGTCGGTGACTTCTAACATTTTCTGCTCACTAAATGGAAAAATTAAGCCATTTTGTATGAGAAACTGCATGACCTAATGGCTATGCCACAGGTTTCCTCCTCAGACTGCAGAGGTTTGTTCCCAGTTTTGGCATGAGCTGCCTTTGCTCGTTTTGGCAAACGTGCGCTCTATGGGTGAACCCCTGCTCCGGCTGCCAGCAGGGAGGGACTGCCTTCCCAAACCCTGGCTCCCCTGCAGGAAAAGAGCTGCACGCACATCCCAGCGTCTCGGCTGATAACCTCAGTTCTCTCTGAGAAGATTTGTTTTTCTGGCACTAGTTGTCTGCCAGATTTTTTGGGCCCTCATTTTTCATGTTTTGGGAGGGTGCTGAGCTGAAATCATGCTCCTCCCTGCCATGCAGTCAAAGTGCCTTGCTCGGCAATTAAACCACAAGGCATTTATTCACAGCATATCTGTACTTGTGAATATCCTAGCACAGCCTTAAGCCAGCCTCCATCAAAAGCAGATGGTACTGCCCACTCTTCCCACATGTCTCAAAAGCAGGGGGCAGAAAGTCTTTGGAGAACTGAGTTGGAAGTGTCCCAAGCTCTTTCCCAACTGTTCTGTAACTCTGCATTAGCTGGCTAGATATTACTTTTGTGTTGCAGCAAGCTCTTATCACTATCTATTCTGCTCTGCAGGAAAGGAAAACAGCCAAAATAAGATGGAAAGACTTTGTTTGCTTTCTCTACATAACACAACTCCAGGCAGGCTGAAAAGAGTATTGTAATGAGGCATTACTAATTTCAAACCGTGAAAATGCACTCCGTAACCTCAAAAATAAGTGGTACACCTCAGTTTCCTGAGTAGCTACTGTGAAAGTCCTTGCCAGCCAGGTGAAACCCTCTGTGATGTCAAGGGCACCAGAAATGTTCACAAGAGCTGGAACTCGGGTTAAGTCAGAGAGCAGGGAGATGCTGTGTGATCTGGCTGGTCGGTGGCCACAAAGCAGCTTTACTTGGTTTCTGGATGTTACAAACTGTCAACAGTCAAGGGTAGCATCACCCATCAAGTATTGTTTTTCTGATTTTCAAGTGAGCTTTTTCAAATAAAATGTAAATTTCATCTCCCTGATAACTGTGTCATTGAGGGAGTGCTTTGCAAATGAAGGGCTTCCTCAGAGCCCTTGTGAGCTCTCAGGGTGAGCATGCTTGTTCAGTGTTGCACTGTTTGTGCTCTTTGCACTTGGCTGGTTCCCAGTTTATTTAGCTTCATGCAAGAAACTGTTGTCTGGAAGTAATCCAGAAAGGAGTGGGGTGATTGAGTCCACCCGATAGATGTTTTAAATTTCCTGATGCCCCTTTTATACTGCAGCAGTGCGTACACAGGGACTGTCACAGCAGAAGCCTTGAGCAGGCCTGGGCCATGGTTTCTGGATCTCTGAAACAGATCCAGAACAGTGTGAACAGCTTGTGGTTACTTAGTATTTATCCAGATTTAAAGTATTTTCTGAATTTCATCTTTCTAGTTTTGAACTCTAAAGTTTTATGTTTTTCATGCCTCCAGCCTTCATATTCACTAAAAAAAAAAAGTCTTACTAGACAAAGCTGAGTTTTTCAGGTGGTTGCAAGAATTTAGAAGCTGAGGCTGTAAGAGAAACACCAGCTAAAGCCATAGTGATTTATGCCCCAGCGATGTCTCATCCTGGTCTGGATTACTTGGTATGAGCACTTGGTTTAATGCCTGGCATATTACATCACAAAGAGGCTGGTTTTGAACTCTTCAGACTCTCGGGTTTGAATCTACAGAAACTGCCAGTGTTTGTATGTTTTATCTTGCACTAAAATCTGCATCTACAGGCTGCCTATGGGGTGTTTGAGCCACAAAGCATTCTGCTGGATTTGCACTGCTGGGCTGGCAGAGTGACTGCTGCAGTTGGGTACAGCTGGAAACAGACATTTGGGCAATGCCTCATCTTCCTGGACAGGGAGAAGCCCTCAACAGAACACTTTAGAGGCTGCTCCATGGCACAGTGCAGGAGGGTTCTCAGCTGTGTGTTCCTGGTGGCTGTGACTTCAGAGAGCCAGGGACATCTTTCTGGGGTCAGCTCATTCTCTGTGCTCAGGTGCTCTTCACAACTTTCAGGAGAAGGCAGAGCCCCATAGGCAGCAAACTCAGTTTTCGGTTTATTATTTTTTAGCCCCTCCTCCATCACCAAGTCTGTAGCAGTGCAGCTGGCTAAGGGCAATGCCAGCTGAAAGGCAGAAGAGTGTATTTCTCTGTGCTCTCTGTATCTCTCTCATCCTCTTCCCTAGTGAGTGTCAGCAGCACTGTAACACATGATGTTGCATCGCTCAGAGCAGCCCCTGTGGCAGGGGAGGAGGCAGCAGTTCACCCAGGGCAGCTGGAGGCATAGTGCCCTGGCAGGACATACATCCCCGCCACAATCCTTAATGGCTTTTTTTCTCCTTCCTGAAGAATGCAGGCAGTTCTCAGCTGTGTGGCATGGAAAGCCATGCAGTGCTGGAAGGGTATATGGAGATATGTATGCAAATATGCACAGGCACACCAAGATACTGCTCTGCAGGCTGCCCGGGGCTCTGGATCCAACCCAGCCTTATGTCTCACCTGCCTGCTTTCTTCTCTGTCTCCCAAAACAGGCAACAAATCCCAGAGAAAAGCCAGAAAAAGAAGAAAAAGACCAAATGGCGAGGGGACAGAGCCACGGGCTCCCATAAACTCCAGTGTGTGATTTTGTGACGGGACACCCCGGGAGTGCCTTGGACGCCTCCCTCCTCCCTTCTTGACCCACTGCCAGCCCAGGCGAGGAGCGCAGCTCGATGCTGATGCCCACACGGCCCCGTGGCCCCCTCGGGCTCCCTACGGCGGCTCAGACTCGGAGGAGGCAGCTCGAAGGGCCTGGACCCCCCCCCGGAGAGGAGCTGCACATCAGGGCCAGCGTGGGAGCTGTGTGAATGGGAGGCGGAAGGGATCAGCAGGACCTCAACTCTCAAACACCCCCAGCACCTTCCAGGGGCCTCCATAATGTTTATTAAGAAAAAAAAAAGGAAGAAGTTAAAAAAAAAAAAAGTGTTGGTTTTATCTGCAAACATTTCTCTTTGTGACCCATTTCTGAACAGCCTTGAATAGCCCCCCTGTTTGGTACAGTCATCTGTGTATGTGTGGGGGAAGGGAAAGGGCTTTTCTTTCTCTTAATTTTTTTTTTGTCCTCTTCTTCCTTTTTGTTGTTTGCTCAGCGAGTGTTGGGTTGCAAAGAAACAACGGCCAGGCTTAAATTTCTTGCACTGAACTCTCTCTAGGGCGGCAGTGCCAAAACACAACTTCATATGAAAGTGCATAGATTTGGAGGAAGAAAATTAATTCCAGCTGCTCTGGGTGCTCCAGACATTGTGTCAGACTCTGGAGGGCCGCCAGCTCACAGACCATAAACTCCAGCTTAGGAAAGGAGATTTGGGCTTGGATTATATTTTTTTGTCTTACCCTTTGTCCAGAGGTTTTGTTTCTGTTTGTAACTTTGGACATATCAAACTTAAGACGTTTTGTTAACCTGGAAGTATTTAAATTAAAGTAATTTACAAATGGAAGGGTATGTCATTTCTGGGGGAGGGAGATGGAGGGGAAGGGAGAAAAGAAGTAAAATCTGAACTGAATTTGTTATTTGGGTGTTGAATTTCTCCCTCATAAATGCATGTAAAGTGGTGCAATCTAAATCCCTCTCTATTATTCCTTAACCTTTCCCTGCAAAGCCACTCAGGGGTAGATTAATTGTTTTGCTTTTCCCAGGCTCATCTTACACACACAGGAAAAAAAAACCTGTTTGTGGACTTTGGCTCAATGTTTTTTCTTCTCCCTCCTTCGCCAAGAGTTGGTGACTTGAAAGGAAGAGGTGTTTTTAAAATGATTCAAGTGGGATGTGTCTCTTCATAAGCTGACTGTATCTAAAATGTCTCCCTGAAAACAGCAAAGACTAAATATGCCTTATGAAAAGACAAGGCAAAAACCCTGCAAGCGTTCAAACTGCCATCTGTAGCACCAGAAATATGGCTGTGCACATCCTGGAGGGGCCACGTGTTTTTTCACACCTCTCCTGGCAGTAAGAATTGCAGTGGCAAATTTGTCTTCAATGGAATGTCATCTGCTGGATTGAATCCATTGGCTCCATTCACATGGTCACCAAACATTTAAAAGTAGCAACTTGCTTTTCATCAGCTTGAATCCTATTCAAATATGCTTTGTGGGCATGACTTAAAATATTGGCAGAGTATGAATGCCTGAGATTTATGTGTCTGAGCACAGAAAATCCTGGTATTGAAGATGCATTCAAGATGATGGATCATCACAAACTTATTGTCCATGCTTGTCTATTTGTCACCAGATTTCATCTTTTGACCCTTTGCCAGGCCACTTTTTAGAAGTGAGTTGGCTGCTGATTATTTTTCAGGTGAATGAGGCTAATGGAAATATGTTCTTAACTTGTCCAGTCTTTGTCACAGGCAGAAGATGGCAAAAGCCTGCAGCTGGCTCAGCAAGCTGCTTAGGGTAATGCTGGCTCTGCTGCTTCTGTGCCCTTGGGCATGGTGACAGATGCTGGGGATGGATTAAGCAGGGGGATATTGGAAAGGAGTGTCTCTGATGGACTCTTGGGTTGGATGTGGGCCATACATTTCAGCGAAGTAGCAACATGCTGTGTCAGCTGAGATGTGGCTCCAGACCATTGCAGCATTTCTCCCAGCGCTGGCTGAATGGAACTGCAGCAACCAAAACCATCCCCTTCATATTCTAGTCCTTGAGACTTGCCTCTGCCTCCTGGAGGAAGATCTCCCTGTTGGCTTTTCATTTGTTCTGCTTTGAAAACCTCTAGTAAATCAGAAATTGTCTGATCTTTGCAACCAGCCCATTTCACCATCACCCCTGTAACCACTTCCCTGCCAGAATCCCTGTCTAGCCTGACTGCTGGCTTCATAGTTTTAATTATACACTACTAATGCTATGGGATCCCACACACAAGAAGATGATGGCATTTTCAGGGAGCCCTTTTA
>NW_008239283.1:10081324-10085402 GCF_000691975.1 Corvus brachyrhynchos | reverse complement strand
ATTATTTTTATCTAAACCCTTGGGAATGCTTGCCTGAAAACAGCATGTGTGTCTCTTGAGTCACATCTGCTGCGCACTCAGCACTGCATGTGAGAAATTATCTGCTTTTTCTAAAGCTTCTTAATTGTTTCTTCAGTTTCTTTAGCAACTAACAACTATTGCAGAATAACGGAGCAGAGGAGGAGGGGAAAGGAGCAGATTAACAATGGAATGGTGGCAAATGGGGGAAAGCATGGCTGTGTTCTTTTATGTTCATCAACTTGTTTATAGCAAGGAGTGTTTTCCAGCAAGGATTGCATCTCTGACAATCCTGGGGTGCTGAAAATAGCGAGGTATGCAAAGCCTTCTGCCACCTAACCCACCCTGTCATATTCAGGGCTGTTGGGAAATGGAGAGCACCTTCCCTGCCATGCACAGCACCTACAGCCCTGGGTAGGGAGACACCAATTGGTGACACACTACAGAGAGCAACAACTGTGCTTTGGGTGGCTTATATTTTTCTATGGAGCATCCAGTGGATAGAGACATTTTTGTTGTGGTCAGGGGCAGTCTGGAGAAGGATCCTGTAAGGGCACATGTGGGGCTTATTTCCAAAAAGCTGATATTCCCAGTGACCTAACATCATCTTCAGCCCCTGGATAAATCAGCATTCCCTTGTCTCAGTGCAATCTGGTTCCCCTTCTGTTAAACAGGAATTGGCAAGGTAGAACTGGCCATAGCCTCACCTTGCTTTCAACACACAGTTTCAAACAAAATGAAAAATGGTAAAACCTTACAGATTTATTGGTATTTAAAAACCAAATTACCTCCTTTTTCTATTTTAGACACTGAATAATATTTTTAGAACAACAAACAAAAAGTATTAAGCCACCTAAGTTTTGGCTTTGCAGAGGTGTCATCACCTCCCCAACCTGGGATCCCATCACAGCTATACCACTGCCTTCAGGTAAATCATGTTGCTGTTTTCTCCCTCAGCTCCTCCTGCCTATAAGGCAGCCACTGGCTTTGTTTTCTTACCAACTTCTGAGGTGCATGACATTTATTGTACAAGCCAAGTCACCTGCTTCTCTGTCTACCTTTGTCTCTCATTTAAGGAAAGGAGGGGTGGGAAGGAAGAGAAGGAAAAGTACCCAATTGAAATAAATACATGTTCCTTTGGCATGAGCAGAGTTTAATTGTCCCTCTCTGCCTGCCAACTCTAAATGGCACAAAAGCCTGATAACAGCAAAACCAAATAACACCACCGCACATCTGAGCGGGCCTGCAGGTGGTGGCCACCTACAAACCTGCTTTCTTGGCTGCCTCAGCCAAGGCCAGTGCTGTCACTGACAAAGCTGCTCTGTGACAGCCTGGGTACATTTAAATAAACCATATTCAGATGATGGTGCTCAGCAGCAAAACACTGGAGATGGTGAACAAGAGAAGCAAGATTTAACAAGGGGCTGAAATTGCTTGGTTTGGATCAGATGTTTCAGTTTAACAAGAGGCCATTGCCGTATGTTGCTCGGTTCCTTAATCTGCAATAATTAATTTTGGCTGGCTCTTTTAACCTACAGCTGTACTAGAATTTGCAAATTAGGACAGGCTGAGGGGTTTAGGCATACATGGTGTGTCTCATCTGGAGAGGAAATGAGCATTATTAGGCACAGAGAGGACAGCATTGTAATGCTGGTTCAGATTTTTTGTTTTAGCTTGTTACCATCCTCAGGCCAAAATGGACTGCCCAGAGCCTTATTCAGCTCCAGTGTTTTCAAGGCATGGTCCCTAAATGCTGCTTGGGAAGGAGGTGATCCCCCCCAAAGCTCTGCTAAGAGTAGAATATAACGAGGAATACAGAAGATATTTTAAGAGACCCAACTTGTGGTCTACTCGAAATGTCAGAGTTCAGATACTCATTTATTGATGAGGCAGAGAGAGGGCTTGAGAGATGTTTGGCATTAGGGAAATAGCCAAGGCCCTGTGACAAGTGCCACATCTAACTTGGAACAGACAGAAGAGCTCTGTGTCTGGAAATCTGCTTTCTGTGAGCTGGGGTTCAGTGTCCAGTCTACTCTATCTGCTGTAGGGTGGGCAGAAAGGAGCTTTAGTGCATTTATTAAGGACTGCATTAGAGTGCACAGCAAACATGACAATGAAAAGGAGAGGAAGCATGCTGTGGCATGGGAAGTGTTGTCATTCTTGGTCACTGTTCCCTGTGCTGGGAGGTCTCCAGTGGTCGCATAGCCTAAATTGTGTGTCTTGCATTTATGTATTTAATGGCATCTGAGATGCCTCGGGGTAGCCAGGGCATTTACCTGTGAGTTTCAGCTCTAACACAAGACCTATAGGAAATCTGTGCCCTTCTGGAGTAGCAGCCATCAGCCAGGCAAGGATTCACCAAAGCACCTGAAACAGCTCCAGACATGTACCTTGGGGCAGCCAGTAGGTGATTTGAGAACCCTTTTCTATTTCACAGCAGTGCTCTGAGAAAGTGGATATTTCAAGTGTCTGTGGATACCCTAGTTCTTCTCCTGCAAAGTGATGTCATCTGTGTTTTAGGGACTCACTGATGCATCTAGACAAAGTCTGAAGTAGAAGTCACCAATCTTGTGAAATGTATTAATTGCATCTTGCAGCCTGGGCGATCTCATGAGTATCACTTGCACAATTAGGCTGTAAATAATTCAGTATTTGGCTATCAGGGATTCCATCAATATTATGCAGGCCTTTTGCTTCCTTTTCTCTTGCATGCAAGGGGAATAAATATTTCATAGATGATCTCACAGGTGGTTTCTGGGATGACACAGGACTTACTTGCAGCAGAAGAGAGCAGGGAGATAGATGACTGTGTGCACTGGATCCCATGATGGGGAGACACAAGGAGTTACAGCACAGAGGTAGGCTCTGGTCTCGGGGGGTTTCCCACCACTGTGGCAAATCACTGCTGCTTCCCTCCAGCTCCAAGAAGTCACTCATAAGTGGTCAGCAGGTCAGGCAGGTCAAGACTTCCCGAGGCAAGAGAAACATGTGGGCACTGTGTCACTGCTGTGCCAAAGCGAGGGGCCAGGGAAGGAAGGCTCACATCAGGGAGGGGGATGTTTAGCAGTGCTGAGTGCAGAGGGGAGGCAGCCAAAATCCCCTAATCCTGGCAGTTCTGGGACAGCTTTTTTATTTCTTTTGAATTTAGGGATCCCTTTGCCAAATCCCGGGGGACCAGCAACATTGTGCCAAGCCAAACACAGCAGTCTGACTTGCCACAAGCGTTACTATTCTCTGGTTTCCATCCCTCCTCCCAGGTCTCTCTCCTACAGACCAGGACATGTACAACATTGTCTGAGAGCTCAGACTGGGCATGTGGTCAGATCCAGAAGCCAAAGAGGAGGGGCTCAGGCAACATCCTGGATTTGGTCAATAAGAGAGCAGGAGCAAGAGGCGGAGGAAGGAGCTTTGTGAATCAGGACCCTGTTCTATAAAGCCAAATCCTCTGCAAATCTGGGCAAGAGACACTGTACAGCTCGTGATTAAGACAATCTCTGCTGAGAAGTCAGCCCAGCTGAACAAGTCACGAGCTGGTCCGTGGGCTGCCACACACAGACGTGGTTATCATGTGGCTTCTGTGACAGGGGCTCCTCTCATTACAGTAGTCAAGCCCAACCAGACTCAGCCCAGGCCCAGACAGACACTGGGCATACCTCTGTGCAACTGCCTGTGTCCCCATAAAGCAGGGAGTTCTTTTCTGCAGGCTCCAAAATAAGAGCTGTGTTTCAAACCGTCCCTGGGATGGAGCCGACAGAAAGCAGGAAATTCGAAATTAAGGCTGATGCTCCGGGCTTTGCTCACACAATTGTTGAGGTCGAACAAAGCACAATGATGTGAGCTGGGGACAGGGTGCTACTTACCCTCCCCTGGGAGCTTCCTGCCTTGCCTCATCTCATCCCAGTCTCCAAACTTTCATAAGAGCTTATGCTGGTTTCTGGCATTGAGTTTTCCACAGAGCTGGTCACAAAGTCTCATTCCCACGGTTTTTTTGCTTGGCCTGGTGAAGCCTCTGTCTCCCCCAGCACCCTTTGGCCAGCAGGGTTAGCGTGCTGATGAGGAG
>NW_008239283.1:10075713-10081266 GCF_000691975.1 Corvus brachyrhynchos | reverse complement strand
CACACCATCAGCATAAAACACTTAAAAGCAAAGGTGACACTCTGCTAGGTTTTTGTTGGTTTTACTCTAGCACATAAAAATTGTTCTGGGAAAATTCACGTGACACCTGCTACCATAAGAATAGAGAACTGGAACTAATGAGAGAACTGCCTTTGTTTTTCTTAGAGAACAAGAGCTTGACTCCTGCTTATCCCATGGAGCCCTCAATACCAGTGACTGGATCAGTGATGGGCTACCTGAGGAAAATAAACCAGTGAGCACCAGGTGTAAGCCATGTGAGCCCACAGAGGAGTTGCTGTTTGAAGTTTCCAAGGGTTGGAGGCTAGTGCTTAATTTTAAAATGATAGGTCCTTTGGCAATGTTGTCCTAAGACAATAACAAAGAAATGGCACTATCTAAGGCCAGTGTGACTGTTCCTCCCAGCATTCAGAGGACCACCAGACCTGGCTATGTAAGTAGTGGTACTGATGCCTGTGTGGAATAAACTATCTCTGCTTCTTGAGACAGGGCTTAGCATCAGCCTGACCAATGCTGCAGGCTACTGCCTACATGTTTCTTATGTTTTACTGCCAACTAATGCCGAATTGCCGGCTTAGTCAGGTCTACCAACAGTCTAAGTTGGATTTTCTCTTACTGTGACCAGTATGGGACTTGTAGCACTGAAAAATCACTGAAAAGCCAGTCTGGCCACAGCACAACATTTCGTTACTGCCCAGCTGCCTCTTGTCTGCAACAGCCTTTTACCACAGGCTCTGTAAAGGTGGGACAGAGCTGCTGCTTCTCCCTGGAGAGAGGTAAGTGCCTTGAATTTGATTGTGTGGGCCTGGGCTTGGGTCTGCTCTATGCCTCTATCATTAAGGGGGTGTTAACATCTCTTTGGGGCAATTTGGCTGTTTCCAAGAAATGAATTATCTGCATTGACCAGCTGAGGGCAGGAACAATTTGGCTATGTTTTCAGGTGGTATCAGAATTAGGTGGTTTATATATAGATTAAACTCCAGGAGAGCATCTGTGATGAGACATGCCATGTGGACTGGCTGTGTCCCAGACCAGTCTCTGTCAGCCCCACCTGCCCCTTGCAAAAATATCCAGCAGCAAACACACACAGGGTGGGTGGCTCTGGCATGAGCAGGGAAGTCAATACACCCTTCATGTGTGTGCAGTGTAGGTGCTGGCAGCAGGACTGCTTGGCACCACTGGGAATGCACTGGGGTTTTTAGTAAGGGCACACTATGCTTTTCCAGATCAGTCCTGCCCCCCTCTCTTGCCTATTGGTGCAGAAATAACCCAAAGAGCAACTAAACAGCAAACAAAGCTTCTCTAACATCTTAGTCTTCTCAGTGAGGGCGGGGAGTAAAACTGTCCCAGAAACGATGGTTTAAAAAATGCTGAAGGGGGAGAGTGTAAAAGGGAAACTACAATGTGCACTTGCACTGGTGGTGGATGTTTTTATTACTGTTATTGGCTATTCAAACACTTATCCAAAAAAAGGAAAGGAGAAGTGGAGACAGCAGCTTCAAATCAAACAGATTTCAAACAGTTCACAAATTTTTCTAAATATATTAATCTTCCAAAGACTCTTTAGCCTGTTAGTTAGATTTAAATAATCATGACCTAGTACTTACTAAATAACTAAAATCTTTTGAGAGTTCTTATTTATAGTCCAGATCACTGTAAAACAAAGGGCAGAAAGAAATCCCATTTGGATGTGAACGTTTAATATGCCTGTTTGGAAAGCTGCTGCGCTGACATTAATTTGGGCAGATAATCAAATAAGTATTAAAACAAACAATTATGCAGACATATAATTAGAATAGGAAAAGGTTCTAAGTTAAGCCAATAGAAAATGGTTTATAAAGACCATTTGATCACAGCCTTTCAAACAGAACTGGAACAAAAAACCAAGGCTGTTACTTTATATTTGGGACTATAGATCAGTGGAGGTACCAGTAGTACCTGGTATGTAAATACAGGATGGATGCTGGGTTTGTTCCTCAGGGACCCGCTCCAGAGCCTGTGAAGGTTAACTGGAGCCTTTCTGTTATGTCAAACAGACTTTGGGTCAGGGTCCATCACCTTCTGATGAGGGAGTCCCACAATTCCTTTATTTGGCAGCTTGCAGGAGAAGCAGAAGTAAAACATATTGCAAAAGCCAAGCTCCAACATGAGTCCTGTTCAATTATGTCTTAACATTAAACTGTAGCTAATGTGCTTTTACCAGATGTCCTGATGAAATACTATTACAAGCTGGTGCATTGCATTAATTAAAGTGAAATTTCATAATGAATTCTTTTTTCAAGGCAGCAGGGATGAATTGATGACCTACATAACCTCCCTTCCCTCTGAAATAGCTTTCCAAACTAATGAAATGAATCCCCCTGGTTGTGGCAGGCGAATGGAGCGAGCTGTGCTTTGCATCCCAGCTACACACTGCGACAGGAAAAAATCTGGGCACTCTCCACAGAGATTATGGTTTGCCTTTCACTGTGTCTAGCAACAAGAGGGAACTTTCAGAGGCAGGAGGACTCTCCATTAAGGCACCTTGCATAACAGGAGGCTTTTGAAAGCTCCATTAAAGTTCTTGGACAGTACCCTCACAGAGAAGCTGGGGGGATAAGCTGGCTGACCCTCTACCTTACAAACTGGCACAAATGCACAGACAGTTAAATGCACATTTGTTCGAGCATAAGAGGCTTAGGGTATGTCATTAAAATATAATCCACAGCGGACAACAAACGTGCCCACAGCTGGCAGGCTCAGACCTGTGTCTGCGGTCAGAAGCGCGAGGATCAGCCGCACACAGCCCGTGTGTGTGGGGAGCTGACGGGAGGAGGGGACGCCTCTGCTCCCAGGCATATGTTTTAAAAGAGAAAATATGCCTGTGAATTCTGATTATGCCTGTGTTAGTACATTTTGATCCGTGGTGGTTTGAGATTAAAAGTGATTTATAATGTTGCTAAATCTCAGCAGTCTTCATTTCACTAAGCCATTGCAGTGCAATCAAAACAGTGCCTGTACCAGTGCTGGATTGTGCCAGCAAGTCCTAATTGCCTGAAAGATAATGGTGTCATTAAAGTCTCTTTCCCCTGTGAGCCTTGTACTCCTCGACAGAAAAGATGCTTTTATTGTTGGTTTCAAAGGAGTCCTCAGTCACTGCTAAAGCACATTGTCCATTCAGAGGTATTGGGAGGCTCTATTCTGTAGCTGCTTTATTTCTCAGCTTCTCCCTTCATAAGCAGTGGGCAGGCAAGAGCAATGGAGAGAAATGCAGAAAAAATACTGACTTACATCAAGAAAGACAAAATATAATATATAATATAGTAAATAATAAAATATAATAAAATATAAAATATAATAATCAGATATGATTCAATTATACATCATAAGGGAAAGAAGTGGCTGAGACCTTGCACTGGTTTAGGCTTCTAGCAACAGAAGTGGAGAACACTTCTCTATAAGGAGACACACTCCACAAAAAATGCCAACTTCACCAATAATTTTCAAGTCAGTAATCATTTTGACAGAAAAGCTGTGACCAGCTTCTTTATTCATATGAAAGGCATGTGGCCCTGCAATTACACCTTAACTCATAGCCATCCTTCTTTCTAGACAATTTCAATTAAGAAATGACCTCTCCATAAAACATTCAATTCTGCTACAAGATTTATTCCTGTCTTCATGTCGTAACATCTTCCTGAAAAGCAGAAAGACACTTATGCAGGTAAATTGATCACTAGTCTGTTTATGGGTGTGAGTTTTTTTAAACAGAAGGGGGTTTTACTATTATTATTTGTCTGCACTCTTAATCTTGCTATTTCTTGTGCTTGGAGAATCACCCTTCTGTTTGCTTTGCACAGTGCCTTGCTCGCTCAACGAGCCTGTCTTCACTGGGGTCAGCTACGCCAGACCACATACATATGACAGTGACATGCAGAGGTAGCCTGTAGCAAGTGTTTTTGCATTTGCCATCCAAACCTGAATATTTAATCTCTAAGACCACAAAAATGTCAGGACGAGTAGTATCTGCTGAGTAGAGTAAGAGGCTTGGGTTGCAGAGGGGCTGTAGTCCACCCTACCTGCTACCCTCATAAAACCTTTATGGTTAAATGTACACTCAGTTACACCTAAGAGACTTATGGCAGGCCATCACAAGGTAATCCAGAGTGCTCACCAATGCATGCATTACACAAAAACTGCTTGGCATTGCTGATGCAGGGTACTTTCAAGCAGAGAAAAGCCTCCACAAATCAGCACTCAGATAATTTTCCTTTCACATTTTCCTTCATCTTATCTGCCTTTCATTCTCTGTTGCTTTTACTCCTTCAGCTGTTACCTTTCCATCTTCTATCCATATTATCCATCATGGTGGGTATAAGAGCCTTTCTTCATTGCATCACATTTCTGGAGTACTTTGGAGTACTCTGTTGTAGTTTTTGCCACTGACTCTCCATTTGTTTAAGACTTACTGGCATTTACTGTTTTTTCTTTGCTGAAGCATTTTGAATGTAGTATCTAAATTGCAGTCCTGCTGCTCAGGGTTGTGCCTGTGAGGTGGCACCAGAGCAGGAGCTTCTTCTGAGGGCAGGAGGGGTCTCAGTCAGCTGGAAGAGTTAGAGGAGCCTTTCAGATGGAGGCCAGGCAGTATGGCACAGAAGAACTTAACACTTCTTGCCTGAAATGTAAGTGGTGAAGGGAGATTGTTTAAACCCCAAAACCAAACATGGAGACCCCCCTGTTCATACAATGCAGCAGCCTGGCAAGGGCCAAAGGGGTTACTGATGACCATACCAGAAAGCCCAGGGCAGCAGCATTGGCAGCTCTCCCCAGCCTCCCAAACCCCTTTATGCTCACCAGGCCCTGCCAGGGACTCACTCTGGTGCCCAAACCCTGGAAAATGTGAGCTCAGATCTTAATCTAGTGTACTGAAAATAGGCAGTGTTTTACTTGTTTTTACAAAGAACCAGAGCACGAATGGCAGTAAACCCGTGAGCCTTTTGCCTTAATCCCATTTCAGACACAAAAAAGAAACTCCTGCCTGACAGCCACAAGCTCCCTGGGAAAAGTCGGCTCTTCCTATGTCTCCCTAACTATATTTACTCTGCCATGTGCTGTCATCCTCCAATCCTCCTTGAGTGTCACTTGAAGAAAAAAGTCTGTAGTGAATTATAATGACAATACATTGAAGATGGCTTACAGCAGAGAATGGCACTTCATAGCAGCCGGCTGTGACAAATCTGGGTTGGGAGAGAACATTGTGTGTGTCCCAGAGATTATAGCTTTTAAAATAAAAACCTCATTCTTGTTCCCTGGGGCTTTGTAATGAATTGCCACATGCAACAATGCCTTAAACGAAGCATTGGTGATTATCCGACTGTGGCTCAGTGATTACAAAATAAAAGAACAGGCAGCACCCTGAAAACCCTAAACCTACTTCAAGAACTCTACTGATGCTAAGGATAGTCCCATTTTAAAGGCAAAGAAGTAGAGGTCACCAAGGGTGCAAAAACCTTTAGAGAAGTGGGATGTCTTACCATGGTTAACATTTTTCAGCAG
>NW_008239283.1:10044710-10075667 GCF_000691975.1 Corvus brachyrhynchos | reverse complement strand
CAGCAGGATGAAACTCCCAGCTCTGAGCCATGGACCAGTTGAACCACACATAGACTGAGGGCAGTAAGTGCCTGTCAGATCCCAGGATGATTCAGACACATGACTAAACAAAAATCATGTTGTACACTTCTGGCAAGAGCTAGAGCAAGGCCAGGAGCAGCAGTCCTGCTGGTGTGCCCCAGAGAGAAGTGGTTCTTGTTAGACCACGAGGATACAGTCCATTGAGGGTTACAGGTCTTACACCTGGACCAAGGATGTGCTGTCCCATCCAGATGTCTGCTTAAACACATAAACACTACGACTCTTCCCTCTTGGACAGGCATGCTGGTCACAGCATTTAACTCTGCATTTGGCTTAGGTGTACAAGGGCAGAGTCCAAACTACCATGGCTCCCTCTGCAGTTGCTGGGTGAGATGGGCTCCTCTCCCATGTAATGCAGGCTCTGCTGCAGATCATGCCACAGGAAAGTCTACTGCTCTCCAAGGAATGTACAGGGGCTCTGGCAACCACAGTCCAAATTCAGACACCTCATTTAAATGCCTCAGCTTGGGCTGTGCATATACACATCACGGCACCAAGTATTAGTGGAGACCTCCAGCTCCCTTGTCCATCTTTAACCACTCTTCCAGTGCCTGTGCACTGGCCCTCTGGGGCTCTCCCAGTCCTGTTACAGCCTATATACACAACCCTAACCAGTCCTTTGGGTCCAAAAGTGTGTTTGAAAGCATCCTGAACTAGATTGCTCTGAATAGCCTCTGCACATGTAGGAGAAGGCTGATGCATCCCAATGCATAGGGCTTGCTGCGCGTGGAACAGCATCCCTCTGCATTTTCCCAGCATTTCCGGATGCCCAGCAGCCCAGCTGGCAGATATCCAGATATCCACTAGCTCATTGCCAGCGCCACTGTGGAGCTGGCAGGTCCACACACTTCCTTGACGTCTGCCCCGCATTCATTTTCTGTTGCTCCTGGGCTTGGCAGCTTCCAGGGTAAATCTGGGTCAACATCTTTCCATAGGATTTCTGTTCCCTTCCTGCCATGGCTGGCAGAAGGGGATGTGCCAGGACAGTACTGAAGAGCCATTGATTGATGAGGAAGGACAAGCAAGGAATGAGGGTTTTTGGTTTAACTATGTCAAAGCTGTGCACAAACACAGACCCACAGGCATTGCAAGCAAATATCAGTGGTTGATGAATGAAAATCTCTTGTTGTCTCCAAAAATTTCACAGGTCCATTTGAATCCAGTGGGAAATTCAGTGTTTGCTTTTTTACTGTAGTTAATAGCTACTCAGGTTTTCAAAATTTTAAGCCTTTATTCCTAATACATGTAGCAAAGTAAGTTTAAAACCTTAGACCACTTCAGCTCTGAATGTTGGGAAACCCACAGGAAAAAACAGTCTCAGCTCTATTTCAGTAAATGTGCAGGAGGATCAGTATGAGTGAAAGCTCTTGTTAGTTCTCTCACACTTTGCTCTTAGTAATTTGTTGATATTTTAGGGATGGAATAATCTGTGGAAGTTGCTCTCTGTAGCATGTGCTACTAACCCTCTTTTTTTTTTCTGTCAGAAAATCCTTTTGAAATTAGACCGAACTCCTGGAATCAACCCAGACACTGCTTTTCAAGCCAGAGGCATGTGTATAAGCATCATCAATCATGCCACTGACTCTTATCGCTACTCTATATTCACTTTCTACCTGGTTTGAATTCTTAATTGGCCCTGCTGAGCAACTTAAAGGCCTGAAGAAAGTGGTGGAAGGGAGGTGGGAGAGAGTGTGACTTTCCAGCTGGGATTGGGAGGGTTTCCTGCAAATTACACTGATAAAGTCTGTTTCCTGGAGAAAATAGACAAGAAGCAGTTGGCAACAGGGTGAGTAAGAGTCGGATGGGATGGGGTATGATGCACAAAAGTGTGTACAACTGGCTCGATTATCATCAGAGCATTTGGCCTGGCAGCTGCTTATATCATGTGTTTCAGGCTCCTGTACTGCAATGCAAGCACACAAGGAATCATTTGGACAGGAATGGAGTACATAACTGAGGAGACAAGGCTGTTTTTCTGATTTAAGTACAGGAGAAGCTCTGAAAAATGCAGGTTCCTGTGCCATCTAGCACAGGATTTCTGTTTCTCTGCTTAGGAAACCACTGATGTTCTCCCCATCCTCTAGCTCCTATTTATAGTACTCTCTTTCTTACAGTAAGGTTGTCCCAAGCTGCCTAAAACAATGCCAATTGGGTGGGAGGACCCTCAGGCACTGGTGACCCAGGACATGGTGATGGGTCTGGGCTGTGCCAGGGAATGGGCTGCCTCCTCAGGCAGGGATAGGGGGTCTCAGGTACAGCTAACCCAAACAGGGACTGGGGGCTACCTCTCCATCTCAGGCACAGAGTAAGCACGACTAGTATTCACACACTACACTTATTTCATTGCTTTGCCCCCGATGCTGTCCCCCAGCCTATTCCCATTAAGCAGTCACACATGCTGCTGAAAGCCAGGGCAGCTGTACTCATCTATCAAAGCCTGTCAGCTTGAAAGCATAGGCTCTTCCCATTAATTAAGCAAATGTAATGTGATTAGCTAAGGCTGTAAATGTTTCTAGGCCCATTTAGAAAGCTACAAAACACCGAGCATCACATCACAGTCTCTTATTTTCAAGTGCTTGTGCTATGTGGGATGTTCCTCTGGGGGTGAGACTTTTGTTCTTAAATTTTTGTGTGAGAAAAAATAGGGAGATGTAATAGAATGCATTAAAAATGGGTCATGCAGTTCTAAAATTGCTGTTTGAATCTGAAGAAGAAATTAGTTTCTGCACTTTTAAAAAACTTTTGCCTGCGCTTTTTTTTTTAATGGGTGTAACAAGAACTGCTGAAAGCTGAATTTTTGGTAAGAATCTATATGCCTCGTTTAAGTTTTCTACTTGCTTTGATGAAAAAAATATATTACTTAGCAGCTAAGTATCTAAACTGAGGTGCTTTAGGCTGTCAGCCTGAAAGCAAATTGAACAGTCAGTGGGAAGCTGCACACAGAATAAGAAAATTCTTGAAGTAAATTTGAGTGTTATGAACTAGAGCTACTTAAGGATTTAAATCTAAAGTGGGATGCGGGTGCCTAAATCTAATACTGCGATGCTGAAAAAACCCTGTTCAGCCTTTGCCAGACTTTCAGTGTATATGAACTCCAAAGGTATCTCCCTGTTTAAAGCTCCCCAGATGTTTGCAGTCATTTTGATCTCTGGGTCTCCAAAGTGCTCCCACCCCATCCAGGCTGAGCTGCTGAGGAATGTCATGTGCATCTACAGCTCCTTGGGATCCAGAAATTTAGCATTTCTTTCTCTAATTCCCTGCACAGGCTCAGCCTGGTAGGCATGCACTAAGAACACCTCAGACAAAAGGACTGTGCCTATCCCAGCAGCTTAGGCCACTCTTGAGCTCCTAAAAGGACTTCCTAGAGGTTGCATCCACACATGGACCACAGCAAGGGAAGCCCAGTGCCTGATGTCTCACCCTCTGTGGATTCTGTGCCAGCACCTGAGATCAAAGTCTTGGCACATCACACACCTTCACATGGATGTAAAAAACCACTCAGGACTCAAATCATGAGAGTCGTTTCCTGAAGCCAAATTCATTTAAATGAACCATTCCATCAGACCCTGACATCCTTTCTGAAATCTTTTAGATTGATCCATGTTCCCAACTTTGTTTCCAGAAATCTGGGGATTTTTCCTCCATGGGTGAGGAAGAAGCTACCATCATGGCAGGTAAGGCAAGAACAGGGATGTATGCCTGGTAAGTTCTTTTCCTGCAAAGCAAAAATCTTTAGGGAGCCTGAGATAAGAAGGTGCTCCCTACAATTCTTATCTCACTGCTCTCACAAACATCCTGGGGGACAAAGGGAGGAAAATGCTCCTTGAAAGCACTTTAACACTTTCCCTGACGTAGGGCAGCATGGCAAAAACTGCTGCTCTCATCGGTCAGGGCCAACAGAGAGCACATCAGAGGAGTTTCATCAGTTACACCTCACACCCTGGTGCTTTCTGAGGGATTGCTCCTTTCACTGCCCCAGCCTCTTCCCGGGAGCACCTCTTACTGCTGAGGTAGAAATGGAAGGAGGGAAAGGGCTGTTGCTCCAATTATCCCCTCATCTAGATGAACGTGTGATTAGATGTGAGGTTTGCCCTTATGGTGGGTCTGTGGTGCTTGAGACCAAAACTGGGCTCAAGCCCAATCCCTGTTGAGACCTGTTTGTGCAGCTGGAGCCATAAACACTCCTGGGCCCTCCTCTTACAACACACAGTCGCTAGGAAGGCAGCAGCACTGCCACAGTGCCACAGCTTCCTAATGCTGAGATCAGCAAGAAGCAGGATTCAAAGGAGATTCAAAGACCTCTTTCATCAAGACAGTGCCTTGCTCCAGGCTTATAGGAGTTTTTGAGTCCCTCTCTCCTGGACCAAAAGCAGAGAAAAGGACTGTCAGGCCTGTAAGGCCAAGGAGCACATACAGAATAGGGCACAATTCTGGAGCTTCATGTTTTGGGCCTTCACCTGGCTGTTAGTATAACTGAGAGTAAATAGATCAGTTGAAATACTGCAGCATCTCCTGGCAATTACTGCAGGTTTCAAACCCACTTAAGGGGCATAGGTTAACTTTTTTATGCTGTTAGACCCAGGCCATCAAAGGTGATTCTAGTGAGTGTAAGATACCAAAACATCTCCAGGACCCTATGACTTATTAGCTTTCAAAGAAAAACATGTATTCAGTCTGATTTCTGGGGGTGTGTTAGCACTTGAAGAGACGTGGGGAAACCTAAGTGGCATTCTGACAAGGTACCCTTGGGTATCCAGGCCTGGTGAAAACCATGGGAGACTAATGAATAGGAACGTAGTGAAACTCTATTCGGTGTCACTCTCCTCCTTCAGGCAAGATCCTCTGGAGTGTTACAATGCCTTTTAAAATCAGTGGTGGTTAGATAGCTGAATGCTTTCAGAAATCTGGCCTCTACCTTTCTCAGAAATGGGAAATTTCCCCTATGATTTAAGCTATTGAGGTGTAGCGTCTAACAATAATAGCAGAAACCTAAATATTTTACCCAGAGGACCCAAAGAGCCTTTTTCATACCTCAGTTTGAGGCTGGCATTCAGTTAATGCTGAGGTAATGTCTTTTTTAAAAAGACTGTAATTAAATTTACCAACACGGTCACCAAAGAGTCATTTATAAATTGTATATATAGTTGCAATTCAGCAAGTGCTGTGACTATTTCATTGGGTTAGTCCTAACATCACAAGCTAATAATACTGAAAACAGGGATATGGGTAATTCACAAAGGATACTGTACTCAGTATATAGCTAACAGTGATTAAGTAGTCTCTGCTTTCAGAAGAAAGATAAGGGCCAAAAAGAATAGGTCCCTCGATAATATCAGGTAATTCTTATATATGGTCCTTCATGACACAGGCATAAATCACAATAAAACCCATCTGCAGATCTAAGGGGTGAAACCATAAATCCTGCTTTATAAATGAAACCTGCACATCTGATAGTGTACATTGCTCCAGATTTACAGCAGCTGTAAATGATGTACTAAGGTTCACAAACCCATTTGCACTCTCTGGTCTGGAAGAAGGGAGTTGAGATTTTACTGGGAGGAGATTTTACTGGAAGATGTACTCAGCAATGGGAGAGAGACCATATGTGTGTGTGTTTGCAAGTGAGAAATGTGTATTTTACACAGACTTGCCATATCTTGACTTTACATTTGAGACTCCCTCCTCTGTCCCAAGTTTCTGTAAATTCATGGCACTGTGTTGTGCTTTTCCATTCACTCCAGATCTGACAGGGTAAATGCAGGTGATGGGGCCAAATGCTCAGCTTTTGCTGGTCACTGGAACAAACTGGGCTCAAATAAAACCTTTCATGATGGCCAGGAGCCTGTGCCTTTTTTCACGCTGCAGCTTTGCCTAAAGCAGGTGAAATCCAAGTGATCATTTAAGCAAGTGCAGGATGATGATGATCCAGCATCTTTCCTGGGTCATGGCCAACTTGTCCTCTGGGCACCGGAGGGTGCATCACCCCCGGGATTTCCACCTTCCTCTGACCATAGAGCTGTCCCGCATCAGTAACACCTGAGCCCCCTTGAGGCCACTCGCCACCGCACCCACAACATGAAACATCTCCCGGGGGCTGCTCTTAAGGCATCACCAGGATGGCAGATTTGGGTTTTTGGCTCGCCGAGCTCCTTGTGTCACTGTAGCTCTCCTGTGACTGCATTTGGCAGTGCTTGTGCTTGTCTTTTCCGTTGGCAGCATGAGACAGACTATTTGCCTGGTGCTCTTCTGTGGTTTGACAATGCTGGGGACGGGGTAGAGGCCGACTGGGCACGTTCTCACATCTGTGGCATGTTGTTATTTGGACCCACTCTCCTTCACACAGATTCCTCTGCAGGGGCTAAAAAGGGGTAAAGTGTCTGCTCCTGTACTTCCCTCACACTCTGCTTCAGCTCAGCCGGTTCTACCAAGGCAGGATCCAAAACACATGACTGATTATTCAGTTTTCATTGTTGGGACTGGGACCTTGGAAACATCCTGGGTTTCCTATAACATTTACATTTCACATTCATTAGGATGTTTTCGCAATGGTGCTCCCGGAGTTTGGCTTTAGACAGCCAAAGGAAGGTGGCCCTCCTCACACAGGCTTTGACACAAAAGAAGCTTCTCTAAGCTTCATTTTTGGTACTTCACTGTGAAATTCCAGTACGCTTTGCAGCCAAGGTTAGCGCAATCCAGCAGTGCTAACTTCTCTCCCTGTTTTGGTATTACTGCCATCCCAAATTTACATTTCTAAGTAATTGAGCCCAGCAGTGTTGCTTCTTTCAGAGCTGTTGAAGCTCCCAGGCGTGAGCTCTGTGTGTTTCCAAATGTCATCTATGTAAAGTTCAGTACCTCCTGAACAATCAAATACATTCCTATGTTTTCCTGTAAAATGCCTCAGGGAATGAACGTAACCAAAATGTCAGTCTGAGGAAGAAGTGGCTCCCAAAGAATGAATGGAGCATGTAGAAATATGGACTTTGTTTCTCTAGGGGCACATGTTAGACATCAGATGATGCACATAAAGCTATTTGCTACCTGTCAGCTCCCCAAAAATCTTTCTTTTGAAGCTAGTAAAGACCTCTTTATTTTATTACCGATTTCTTTTCTTTCTTTCAGTCATACATAAATATAGCATTCCAGCTTTTTAAAAGTTCCCTAAGACAAAGCTGCATCCATGCAGTCCCTCTGCCTGTTTCTCTGTCTGCCTGTGGTAATCTGAATTCGTTGTCCATATAAACACATTAGGCAGACAAGTGGAGGCGTCCAAGAGAAGAAGTTTCCATAAGCTCAATGTAGAAATCCATGGCTGGAGAGAAGATAAAATTATTAATGCCTCTGCTGAGGGAAAATTGAGGGCCATCCCTTTTCTTTGATGGTGGCTGATTGCCAGCTAGCCCTGATAGCTTCAGATCAGCCAAATCCCATAATACCTTTTGACATGACAAGAGGCAAAAAAGGTGATGGAGAGCAAGGAGGCAGCTGGGAAGTTGGCTTAGAAGCCATATCATGGAGTGAAAGACCTGAACAAATGGGAAAGGGGAGATAAAAACATGGGAAAAATATCACAGAGAGGTGTGAGGAGCAGGGTGTGCTCTTTGGGATGTCCCAAGGAACGGCAAAAATGAGATGGACTATTGCAGTGGAACAGTGCAGGGGCGTGGACCATGAACTCCCAGTAGGTTTGCTTCCTGTGGAAGACTTGCTTCAGTGGTGGTGCACCTCTGTTTCCATTGCCTCCCTAGCCTCTGCCTGGGTTCAAAGCCCAAAAGCAAGCAATGTGCCAGCTGCTTTTAGACAAACTGTTTCTGAAACCCTGTCTGTGGCTCCTGGGGAGGAATTCCTGAGTGCTACCAGTGCTCCTCAGACTCCTCTCCCCTGCTGTGGGCACCTACTTGACATCTGAAAAAGATTGTGAAAATGATGGTGGGGTTTTTTGCATTTTATAATATCTGTCGCCTTTTCATACTCCCTTATCTCACTTCAGTGTTGCTGTATGCCCATAGCTTTGCCCTTTGTCCAAGTCAGCTGAATGCTATTAGAATTGTCAAGCAATTCAGAACCAATTACTGTTACAACAAAGCTGCTTTCCCACTGCTGTCTTCATCAGTTTTGCTGACATTTGCAGCTAATCGAGACAGAACAACAAAGGGTCTAAATCAGTTGTCTTCCATATTTCCAGCGGTTAAAATATAGGAGGGCTATTAACTGCTCCTCTGTGCCACTTTAATGATTATTTTATTTTATTTTATTTTATTTTATTTCACTTTATTTAATTCTATTTTATTCTATTTTATTAGCAAGCACTCCAAATGGCTCACTCTGGGCCAGAAGTTGTGGTCAAGGCTTGCCTTACTGCCTGAGCTCTTGCCAATTGGCCCCCTGCAAGGTAAACCTTTGCCCTCAGCTTGCTTGCTGCAGTGTCTGGAAGGTCCAAATCTTGGGTATAATCTTAATGCTTTCAAGACAATATTTGATTGACTAGTTTTGCCCATGGTTCCCCAGCTGGAACATAGGAGCAGCAGGGCTGGTACAAATGCTGTGGTGAAAGGGGCAGCAAGTGCAGTGGGGTGGCTCTGGTGAGTTAAGGCTCGCTGATACTTCTAGTAGATGTTTGTCATGGTTCCTAGAGGATAAAGGAGGCAGGAGAAGTGTCCTGTGTTTTAGAAAACATGAGGAGCAAGAAGGGGGACTTCACAACTAGCTGAACTGGCAGCTGGCAAGGCGCAGGGCAGGGGCTGGTTGCGTGCCCGGGAGCGGCGCTGCTCCGAGCCACTGCCAGGGACTGTTTGTGTAAGCTGCAGTTTGAAGTTGGCTGAGGGAAGCTGTAGGCAAAGCTCTTTTGTTCAGATGCTGGCTCAAGGTCTGCCTGGACCAGAGCTGAGGAAAGAGCTTTAACCCCTCCAGCAGGCCACCACCTACAGCCAAGAGGAATTACCAGTGCTCTTCTGTGCTATAAAGCATGGGGAAGGTGGGCTCTGTGGCCCTAAGGGAGCTGTTAATTCCCACAGGTGCTCATCTGAACTGGTCTTGCTAGAAACCCAGAGGCTAGGATGTGTTGTGCTTTAAGGGCCTCTTATTATTGAAACTTGAAGAGTAACGCTTCCTGTTTGTCCCTTTTGCCCACCACCACATTCTCATTGCAGCAGGGATAACTCAGCTTGGCAACTCTTGGGACTTTTCCACGTGAACATTAAGCACATGGTCTAGGACTTCCTCACCTTCCAGCCTCTCTTTCCATCCACACACTGTTTCCTGGAGGGAGCTGCTGCTCCTGCCCCCCAGCCAGCAAAGGACAGTTGGAGGTGAGATAGTTTACAGTTTCAGATTATAATTGATCTTTAAAGTGCACATTTAGTGCAGCTAACCCACTTCAAAGAGAAGCAGTACCTTCCAACCACCCTCCTCCACTACATCTGACAGCTTTCCTGAACTGTTATTTTCCCTGAAGATTTGTTCTACAGCCTTATAGATGTGCTGAGAATCTTAACCCTCCTGGATTTTCAGGGTTTCCCACCTTAAGAAATCAGCAGCCTGAAACACAGCCTGACCTGTTGGCTTGTCTCCCATACTCTGCCTTGATGGATCTGCTCAGTTTGTCCCTGATGGCTTGGATACAGTGCTTCTTCCTAATATTAGGAGCTGGCCAGTATGGGAGCACTGGACCCGACAGCTGTGGGCACTGTGGCCATGAAGGAGCAAACAAAGGCTTTTCTGTTTCAGGGGCTGCCAGGCTGTCAGTCTCTGGGCAGGGAAAGGATCACTTGCTGTTCCCTTCCCCTCCTGTTCCTTAAATGAATACAATACTCCATTTTAAACATGCAAAACTTACCTTCCCCCCCTACAATTCAGCATCTGAGAACTTAAAACGGACTCCCCTAGTAAATAAAAAGAAGCAGCTTGATTAGTTTTATGGCAGCAAAAGTGGGTTAATCTCTAAAACTGCTTCTGATGCTGCCATGATTCAGATAAATGGGTTTAGCACAGCAAACAGCCAAGGGCACGCATTAGTGCTTCCTTCTGCAGCAGAGGAGGAGAGCGTGCTCAGCCGATCAGCCCGCAGAGGCACCAGCCTGCTGCTTGTGAAGATGGTGGCAGACTTCCTGCTAACTTCAGTGGAGATGAGATCGTGCTGCAAATAAATATATCTGCTTCCAAAGGGTACAAGAGACAGATCAAACATGAGTGAGCTTTTCTTGTATCTAGTATGATCTGTTTCCTCTATTTCCTCCGTGGATTTCCACAGCATGAAAGTTTCATTAAAAAGGAAGTGATTTAAAAATTGCATTTACCTAGAGCCTCTAACCATATGCAGCCATATTGCCACATAAAATGCATGTGTATTCTCAGCTCCTATTGGAAAAAAAGCTGTCTGGGCTTCAGCTGTGGCGTCTATAGCACCTGGGCACAGCAATATCCACTCTGGCTCTACCTGTGCAAGCCTTAGATCAAAAGCACCAGCAACTGGTAGCCAGCACCAGCTGACTGTTTGCAGACTAGAGTCAAAAATAATTCAGGATAATTTTGTTAATCTGGATGCAGGACTTGGACTATGTTAAATGAGTGAGTGTAGTCTGCATTTGTTCACACAGCAGTTGGAGCAGGGAATGTGGAACCAAGGAGGGAAATGGGTATCACATCCCAGGCAGGAGGGAAAATGCATAAAGGCTTGGTGTAATCATTGGAGTCTAGAATTTGGCTAAAACTTTAGGGGGAAAACTTTGAAATATAAAACATGAGTTTTTTTTTTGATGTCCAACCTGTTGTTGGCATTAGGTAAAGCTGTTGGTAAATTATTGGTAACCAAATTTTGGAAGTATTGTATCCAATTAGCATACTGCTAGAAACCTTTCAAAAGCAGTTTTATGGGGTAGAGTGAAAATGCAAGATAGATTTCCATTTCCTGAGTGAATAACAACAACAACTCCTCCAGAACAAATACTTGAATAGAAGGATAAAGGATTTGATTTCTGACATTCCATGTGCAGCAGTGGCATTCACTCCTGCACAGCAGACTCACTGTTCATGTGCCTTATAAACACGGCAGTAGCTCATCATGTTTTGGTACTTACTGGTTTTGGCACTGGCTTTTTGCTGTTATGTTATTTATCCATTGTTCTGGCAAACTTTCACCTAAAACCCATTAAGATGCAAGAAATATTAAGTTGTGATTCTCATCTCTTGTCAGTTCACCACCAAGACAGTCACCACCAGCCCCTTTCCTGCAGCATGCTGCTTAAGAGGCTTTCCAACTAACCCTGGAGATCTCACCAAATCTGCACAGGTGGCTGTCAGACAGCCACACCGCCCTCCTCTCCTTCACAGAAAGCAGTAAATGAAATCTCTACTTATTGACTGTAGCAAACAAGCCATTTCAGGTGCATGTGGAAGAGAAAAGCCATTTGGTGGGTTTTCACTTCAGCAAAAAGCGTTCACACCAGCTGCAACCCTCAGCTCTGCTCCCAAGCCCTGCACAGCTCTTCCCTCATCCCCTCCTCTCACAGTGCCAGTGCTCAGCAGGGAGATGCTGTGTTTATCTTCTGTCAGAGCAGCTATCCAGGCTGGTGGGAACTGACAGATGGTTGCTCTGAGATATTTCCAAAAGAGGGAAAAAACAGGAGCCTCTCAACCCACTGCAAGTCCCTTGTTCTGTCTGCATCGGTAAGGCAACATGCTTCAACCAACCAGAGAAAGCAAATGAAGTAAAGGGAAGAGTTAGGTTAAAATGGGTCTCAAATCAGAGTCTTCAAATCAAATTTTTGTGTAATCTAAGTTTCCACTCTCTTCCCCAATTGCTCAGCTGTTGCCCAATTTATGAGGGGAGCAGACCCAAGCAAATGAGAATCAGGAAACCTTTGGGAATTTTTCTAGGAATCAGTGTTTCTCTTTCAGCCATGGCATTCAGATTTCTTATTTCTTCATTTTCCATTTGGTTGAAAGGAGTAAGCATGTCCTAGCAATTGGGACTTGAAATGGAGAAGCCTTGTCTCTGTGCTTGAATTTCACACTGTTTAATTGCAAGAATGCTGGTAACGCTGTTAGATGCCCAGGGGGTCACAGGGACTCTAGCCCAGGTGGCCCTGGGATAGCATCACACTGCCAACAGCTTTCAGAAGTGCAGGTGGGAGAAACAGCTGCAGGTGCCAGTGCAAATGGGACATGTAACAAACCTGGTGCCACCCCACCTTCTCAGTCTCACACACAAAGGGGAAGGCAGGGGGTTGAGGCAGGCTGTGGTAATTGTGATGTCCCCATGAAATGACATTTACAAACCTTTGCTAGAGGCTGGACAATACACACATTTTCAGGACCAGTAGCACCAACCTGCTCCCTCTGCAAGTAACATTTGTCCTCCCTGATGCACCTGTATTCCTGCTAACAGGCTTTTCTGGCTACTGGCCAGAAAAGGCCTCCACGCAGGTTTCCAGCAAACACTCTGTGCACCAACCCTCTTCCTCCCACTTCCATCATTCTGTAGGTAAATCTGACTGGATGAGGGAGAGATGGCAGGGCAGAGGAAGGGCATGAGGCTCCACCACTTCTACTCAAAAGCTCTTTCTCCACATGCTCATCCTCCTTTTCTCCCCAGCTCTCTCTCTCACATATTTCACACAGGTTCAATACCCTGACATTGGTGCTTGCCAGTTTTCTTGTAACATCCTCCATGCACACCACCACACTACATCCTGGATTCCTCCAGGAATACACGCTTTTCTGGAGCGTGTTTTTATAGAGAATATGTGGTGGCCATGCATGATATGTGCAACACCCACATTCAGGTCAAGCATCCAGAGAGCAGCTCTTGCTGAAATCAATACTGTCTTTGAGGCACCAGATTGTACAGTCTTCTGAGAAAGAGGTTCTGGCACCAGTTCTTCACTGCCTCCTATTTTTGGGCAAGCAAATGGGTGCAGCCCAGCACATTGCACGACATCCATTCCATCCTGGGAATGTAGTTACAGCAGTTGCTGCTCTGCTCATGGCTGCACAAACTGTGCATGGTGTGCTGTGTGAGGGACAAAGTGTGTATGCTGGGTGGAGGCTCAGGTTTGGGGCTTTGAGATCCTCCAGCACACCTGCAATCCTGTGGGCTGGCAACCTGGTCCTGATCCAGGCTATCAGAGCAGGTCAGGGCACACACAGGAATGTGACACAGGCCATTCCTAGGGGCTGCTGAGCAGCTGACCCAGCTGCAGGTAGGTGGGAGTCTGGGAAGCATCTGTCAGCTGCAGGACTCTGCTGCAGGAGTTATATATAGTATTGCTGCCCTCAGGTAGGGTTGGTATTGCTGCTTCATGGTGAAGCATCTGTACCCTGTCTACACTGCTGCTCCTTTCTTTCTCTATGCTGTTGCTTTTCCATGTATTCAAGACTCACCCAGTTTGTCTCTTCCCATCACTTTCCCTGGCCTCAGGTTAACCCCTGCACTGCCAGGATCCCTAGATTGCTGATGAAGGAGGAGCTTTAAAGACTCCATGTCCCTACTGACTGCTTTGCCTTCCAGTAGGTCTCAACTAATTTGAAGTGGATATGAAGCTATTATAGCCCAGAAAAAAGGGTGATAGCAGGGAAGGGGAGTTGAAGGACAAAATATCAAAACATTGTGCCTTTCTAGCCCTAGGAAATACAGAGATGTCACAACTCTTTGGGAACAGTATTATGCCACTGACAGAAGCTATTTGAGCTTCTCTTTCTCATTTTTTAATGATATTAAATAGATTCGCTCTCTCTCCTCGGGGTACATTCTGGATAATTTATATTTCACTGTAAACCAAAAGCATTTCCACTAATCTCAGCAAAGACTGACTCATTGGAAAGTCGGATTTTTGACCAGATAATTAGGGCATGAAAAATAGGGTGGTTGTGAGACTTCAAAATTTTTCTCCAAAATTTTTGCAACAATCTCTCTGCAAAGGTGAACACGCAGCAAGGGAACCTGCTTTAATAATTAACTAAACCCTCCCCTATGTAAAAACTATGCTGATACCTAAATTAAACAACCAAAAGTCGCTCTTAGAGTGGCTACTTTGTTACATTGATATTTGTGATTATAAAATCACAGTCTATTTCAACACCTTGCAGTGCTCCTCATTGGCAGGGATTTGATAGTGCCTTTTTATAACTGACAATACAAAACACCAGACTGCTCAGTTTTTAGCCATGTTACCATTTGAAAACTGGCTTATGCAACAACACTGTCACCCACATCCTTCTTCTCCCAGTCCTATCACCATCACTTGTATCACCCAGATTTAAACCAATTGAGGGGGTAGAAAAATAGAATCTGAAATGTATCGAGTGCTCACATATTTCATTAAATGAGTGGAGAAGACAAATGCTATTAAGGACCTCAGCTTGCTGCACAGGGTGAAGGGAAGGCTGGGATGGAGATGACCCTTCCTCGACCTAGGAGGGTCCATGCTGGAACTCTGCCTCTACATGAACCCGCAGGAACAACATGTCTGTGGTTTCATCGCTCAAGCTTTGATGTCTCTGTGCATGGCTTTCTTCCCATCCCATTTAACATTTTAGTTAAGAAAGCATCCTCCTAATGCGGGCTATAATCTCTATAATTTCCACAGATTACCGACGGGACCATGAACAAGTGAGTGTGTTCATCTGGGTTTCTGTTCCTCCACTTTCCTCCCCTGTCAGCAGTAATTACTCTTTCCTCCTTTTCCTACCCTAGAGAAGCACAAACACTGTGAACATTGTGAGAAACCCTCATTTACCACCTCTGTTCACTCCAACCCCAAATATATTTCTATGCTTACAGCAAAAATACTTCAAATACTCTTTCACTGCAGGTCCCTTCCTACAAGATAAAGTATCTGAACAAGTGTGCACATCCTTGCACAGACCATGTTGTCCAAGCAGGCACAGGCATTTGCTATGGGCCTTTGGGGACCTATCCTTTACAGAGCAAGTGCAATTTATATGATGCTTAGACATGTCAGCACTTCACACTTCCTCCCCTCACCCCCCCACATTAGTTAGCTCGGGTTGGTAATTCACCACTGCTTTGACATCTGGCACTACAATCAAAGCAGAATCTCACTTACCGAGGCTGCAAGGCAAGCACATCTGTGTTTCCCTCCAGCTTTGTCACCTCATCATGTTTCACAGCAGAAAGTTCATTGCTGCCCGTGGCAAGGCTCTTCTGCTACTGAGAGGATGGTTTCCCATCAGGATTGCTCTGATGGCAAAGCTTGTCCAAGAAGTTTGTCTGAGTTCAAGCCCCCATCTACAGGTGCTTACCCCATTCAGGTGTGCTAACTTAACCTTTTCCTGTGGTTATGCCATAATGGTGGTTAACCATTTTAAGTGGTTTTGCTTCTGGGAAACTAATGTAGCATGTCACAGAGATCCAACTACTCTTGCCAAGCAAGTAAGAGTTCCTCTTACACTACGCTATAAAATCCTAATGCATACACAGTGAAGCCTGGATTTTAAAAATAATTGCCACCATCACCACCACCAAAAAAAAAATTGATGTCATTTTGTATGTTTTGGATGGAAGAGGGGCTTCTATTAAGTTAGGGTTTATTCCTATGCTGCTACTAAATTAGGGTTTATTCCTATGCTTCCTATTCTATAATAAAGTGTATTTATTTCCAGACCAGAATGTGCACACAGGAACTTACTCTGCCAAGCACAGAATGAATGAGAGGGACATCAGAGGATCTAAGGAGGACTCAGCTCAGCTTTTCCCACTGTGCCCATTCCTAACTGCATTCAGTGGCACTAAGTCACAAGACACAGTTGTCCATCAGCACTTCCACACCTGACCCTGCCCCAGGAGCTCTGTGGTCAATGCCCCCAAACAAAACAAAGCCTTCACAGAAGTACAAGAAAGTTAGTGGGTGAATGAGGACATGTGTAAAGCAGTTCTGTATTGGAAAAGTGATTTGTTGGGATCTGTCATCTCTTTTGTGGAAAATGAAACAATTATTTCAGCAATAGCTGCACTATCACTCTGTATGAAAAAATAAAAATAAAAATAAAAATAAAAAAATAAAAAAAACCCCACACCAAACCAAAAAATCCCAACCTCGAAATTATATCAGAAAAACAAAGCTAGATACATTTTAAATTCCCACCGTTACCACTCTCTTGGGATCTAGCTGATTTTGTTTCCTTCATCTTCCCCAACCATGGTATGTATTATTTCAGTCAATTTGATGTTGAGCAGCATGGTATTCCCTCTAAAGGGTAGGAGCAGGCTCTTACATTTGCTATATAATTGTCAATCACTGCTCTGTGTTTTTACTGCTTTTCATATTATCTGCTGCTCATGCTTTGGATTTCTTTCCCTCTCTTTGTTCCCAAATGCTGCAAGTACAAACCAGGTATCTGTAAACTTACAGCCATTCCTTCATTCACAGAGCAGGCACCAATGCATCTCTGGGATCTGCCTGCAAGCATCCAAGGAAAAATCAATTCCAGACATACTGTATCAATTTCAGCACTATGTAGGAACTGGCAGAGTTTAAATCTCTTAGCTTTTTATGTCTTGAATCAAGTCTGCCTTTCTCTTGCACAGACACAAAGGCAGAATAATCTGCCTAACTTTGAGGGAGTTTAATTCAAGTGTGCATATGTCTAAAGAAATTAAATAAATGTGTTTCTTCCAATTTATACGTTTTCTGAGGAAGGGGGAAGATGTGAGCGCTTGATTTTGATACTTCTAGTGACCATCAGCTAATTTTACCTTAGTCCCACATTCTCTGAGAGAATCACAATGGAGTAAGGCTTAATCTTGTTCTCATTCAATAAAAAAATTCCCATTGGTTTAAATTAGAGCATGAGTGATCCTAAAATATGGGTCAGAATTGCACAACCCAATTTTCATTGGGCTAGGCTTAAAGAACCTCTCTTAAACCACATACTCCCTCAAGCTCCTCATGTGCAAAAATACTGGTTTAACAAATGAGGCCCCAAACCCTGACTCACATGTTCCTTAACTGAACTCCCACTGCAGTACTGTAACTATCACCTAGGGAGTCAGAGATTTGTTCTTTCACCCCTGTAGCACCATCACTTTTTTTTCTTCTCTAACTCTTCTCCTCCACAAGCCCCTATACTTTGCCCTGTGCCTTTATAGAAATAGCAAAAAAAATAAACTTTTGTTTCCCTTTACAAACATTATGAAACTGCTTAATTATTAAAATGCCTGTGTTGTTTCACTGGAGGGAAAAAGTCAAGCTCTGCGTGTTCTAATTGTTTGTTTTCTTCTCAGTTTCCTTGGCACAGGTTTCCTTTTTTTCATATAAGCTTAAGCAAACATTTCTCCAGACTCAGCATTCAAAAAGTTCCTGGTGAATTAAACCAGTTGAGACTCACCAACCTGAATCTTTCAATGCAGACATGACGAGGGGAGGTGATTTCATTTTATGGTAAGATGTCAGCAGGACATCTACAAATCTCTGGAAGTGAAAGAATTCAGTTGGCCTTTTAAATCCCAAGAGGTCAAAAACCTTGAGTCTGTAGCTGAGCTACAGGCAATGTACTGCACAAAACATTTTCTAATCAAGACATATCTCATGCTGTAATAAACTGTGGTTCAGAAGATCTTTGTGGCTGCCAGGCCCTCTCATGGGGCATTCAGCACAGCAGCAGCTGTGCAGAGAGGCTGTGCAGGCAGGGCTGCCTCCCCTGCCTTGCCACAAGCACTCCTCACAGCAGTGATGCAGGTCATGGCTCCTGTCTGGAGAAGCAGCCCCCTGTCAAAGAGCTCAGGCTCTACCTCTTGCCCCAAATCACTCCTGCCCATGCTGGGAGCTGCCCACAGGAGCTGAGGCAGGAGAGAGATCTCACTTCCCTCTCTTGATTAAAATTGTCATCACTAAGGTTTAAGCTCCCTTCCTCTTTGGCTTTGCAAGGCCCCTCAGGCTCTGCCCAAGCAGATGGGCAGCACAAACATGGTGATTCCAGCACATCTGAAGCCAGCATATGCAGGGGATTTGAGTGTGCTTCAGGGCTTCAGTCCAAGTGTCAGCCAGCCTGGGAGGGGTTCCAGCCACAAACGGGTTCAGGACAAATGGTCAAAGTCTTTTTTCAGCCTGGAGAAAGTTGGCTTTGTGAAACATGCCCAGTGAAACCTGAACATATGGTAGCTTTAGCTGCAGAGGACTTCATGTGCATAATCCGCCTTCCCGCACTTCTGTCAGTGACAGCTGGGAGGTCACTATAATTATCCTGAATTCAGATGCTGAGAGGCACTGAGCACTTGTCTGTTTGGGGGAAGAGAGAAAATCTGTTTGCAAATGGCTTGTAGCTTAACGTCGTCAAAGTGTGTCTGCCCCTTCTCACTTCCAAGGACTGTGCACTGGGAGATCAGGCAGCGGATTAATGAAGTGGACACTCATCTACTTGAGGTTTTGTTAAAGCTGAGTCAGTAAACCCGATTAGTCGTTGGGATGTCCAGGCAGGATTAATTTGGGATTGGAAATAGTCTGGTAAAGAAATGCTGGGTGTGTTTCTCCTCCTCCTCTGTCAGTGCTGTGAGAAGGTTTCATGCATATGGGATGTGGTGTGATCAAGTGGCTAGTCCATGAAGGAGATTCTCAGGACTAAGTGGAATGAGATATGTGACTCTCTAAGCTGCAAGGAGAAAAAGAAGTGAGGTCACTTTGTTCTCACTTTGCAATGTTTACCTGCTATTTTATCAGAACTGCAGAACCCGTCTCCATTAAAAAATTATCTGTACTCTATCTTGGAATCTTGATGAAACTGGGGAATTTTTAATTAGAGAGATACACTTAAGGGGTTATACAGTTTCCCAAATTTTTTCATGAGAGCTAAGTCCAGTTCAGTTATTTATCAAGTAACACCCAAAAAGTACTAAAAGAAGCCCAGAAGGATTGGAATTTAAGGCCAAAAAGACAGCAGAGTCGTCCTGATCCTACATAGAAGAGGCAAAGCACATCATCCTGTGTGCACTATTCAGGTTATAGAAATGCAAATTTTTCAGGATCAAGAATCTTTTGGGATGGTGGCAATCAGAGTGGGATGTGTGCAGCACACACTTACACTTTTGTTCCTCAAAACCATGTTTTTGGGTCAGTCTTTCCCTTGGAGGGCAGTAGGCTGGAGGACCTAAGGGGACTGACACTACAGGTCAGAAGGCACCATGGTGTCTCACAAGCAGCTCCCACTGTGGCAGTTTATAGAAGGACCTCCTGTACCCAGGACTTTCTCCAAATAACAATTAGACTTTCCAGGAAAGTACATACAAAAGCATGATGTGGTGACCTCTGTGAGAGAACACAGCACGCTCAGCTTCAGAATTTGTCCTTAAAATGTACTGTGCCTTCAAACAAAGAGCACTGGGGCTTCATACCTGTCTTTAACTCTGCTCCTACTCATATTTACTGGAAGTCCTTCGAAGTGGATAATGTTACCTGCTCTCAGCTATGCAGGCTTACTGTGCAAGCAAGGAACTGTAACATGGAGCAGCAGGATGGCATAAGAAGGAGGAGTTTTTAATTTTTGACTTGTTCACGACCCATACAGATAATTTAAATAATTTGTATAACTGTGTTTAGACAGAATGTGTTGATGTTTTGCTCTCTTAAACCCAGAGGGCATTTTTAGCATTTCAATGCTTTCAATACCAGTTCTTGAATGAACTCTCTGATCACAGAATCATAGAATGGTTTGGGTTGGAAGAGACCTTAAAGATCATCTGTTTCCAACCCCTCCACCTTCTACTAGACCAGGTTGCTCAGAGCCCCATCCAGTCTGGCCTTGAACACTTCTAGGGGTGGAGCATCCCCAGATCCTCTGGGCAGCCTGTTCCAGTGCTTCACCACCCTCACAGTGAAGAATTTCTTCCTTATATCTAATCTAAACCTGTGTTCTTTTGGTTTCCAATCATTACCCCAGAGTAAAGATAATGACTCCCAGAGTACTGTGCAAAATCAGAAGCATTCCCTACAAACCATTTATCATCATCTGTCAAATAGAGGTGTTTTCCATAAAATCTGAAGGGGTACAAAACTGTAAAGAACAGATTTATAGTGAACGATCGTTCTTACTTGGGAGGAGAGGAGACTTTCTGGGTTAGCACAAAGCTTTAGAAAACAGAGGCCTGAAACATGGCTCTCTGCTCTGATGTCTTCCTGCAACAGCCCCTGGAGGAAAGTATCATTTATGAAGCATTGAACTTGCAAGTTAAATGAGCCATGTTGTGTGATCTGTGCATTCAAGAATGGGCTCCCTTCTTACATGGTATGTGTGATGCCGCAGGCTGCTCTTAGAGAAGCAAGTGACACTCCTGGACCAAGATAATTCAGTGTTTCTGCTATCCAGGTCTTGCTATTGTGCAGATATTAAAGGACAGAAGAGGCACAGGATAAAATGTTTATTGTGCACTGCAGTGAAGCTCTTCCCCGTCACACAGCCAAGTTTGAAGCTAAATTCAAATGAAAAGCAATTCCTTTCAATGAAGATAAATTAAAGCTTGCAAAAGATAACATTTCCCAGAGAATGCAGCTGAGACAAATGATTTCCTCATCATCTTTGGAAGGAGAAGGTCACTTGGGAAGAGGTGAGTGAAAATTAGTCAAGAGTGCCTGTCCAACAGCCCTTTACAGGGAACTGGATCAGATTCAGCTTTGGTGGGTGAAAAACAGCAAGAGATGGGCATTCTGTCTGCAGCCCTTTCTCCTTCCCTGCCATCAGGGGATTCTCTGGTACCAAGCTTAAGCCTTTCTCCTAAGAAAAATTATCAGGTAGAAAACCCTATGGACTCCTCCAAATACCTTAATCCTCTCAGTGCACAAGGTGCTGTCACTGGGGATGACAAGATGAAACCACCCCTGGAGAACTGACAAGGGGTAAGCCCATACTGGTTTCTGCCAGCTTGAGCACCACCTTGCTCTCTCATCACATGCACCAGTCAATGGCCATGCCAAAGCAGACAAACGCCCCCCACTCACTAGCTGGGAAGTGCAGGGACACCTTGTCCTCTTGTCTGGACCATAAAGCACCAGGAAATGTGCCAAGGACGACCTGGTCTGCTGGTTCTTTTTCCTGCAGTGCCATATGAAACCCTCCAAGATGTGGAAAGTGAGAACAACCTCTTGCAACTGTTGCCTGTTTTTGGAAGAGTGGTGCCCAGGGCTGGCTAGCAGATGATGGAAATGGGCATGTGTGGTACAGAGCCCAGCAGATGCTGCAGGGAAGGGGCTGCTTGTGCAGGGGACAGGTAAAATGCCCAGGGGTCGGTTGCAAGAGCAAGGTGTCCACATGTGCATTAAGGATGAGTGAAGTGGGAGAACTTTTTTAATCATCATAAGGCATTTCCCCTTGAACAGAAATTCCTCATTAAGCAGAGAAAATGGAGATGGAATTTGGGATGAGTTTTGAAACCATTCTTATCCACAATAATGCAACAATAACCAATAATCCTATTTCTTGTTGTGCTTTCCCCAGTGATCTTACATGGCACTTCGACTTTTTGGAGCCTTGTGTCCAGTGTTACCTACATTGTGTTTAGGGCTCTGAACACATTTGGTTGTTGCATAAAGCCCCCAGCTACTTTAAACTAGTATTAATTCAGGACCAGCATGAGGAAGAACTAAAGACAGTCTGTTTTTCAAAAGGAAAAATCTCTTGGATAAGTCTAAGCAGATCACTCTTCTGCTTAGAAAAAGAGAGTAAACCCCAGGTTAAACCACCGAAGAGCACATGCAGCCCTAGTGACCTCCTGGGAAGGATAGTGAAGTGAGACTCAGCTGTGTGTTGTTTATCCAGAAGCGATTATGTCAACAACAATGCACTTATTTTTCTCTGCTGCTTTTCTGAAGATCTCCTATAATTACCTTGGTTTGAGATTGCATTTGATGGCATCTAACACCTGAACAACCCTGACTGGCACCTCTGATTTCAAGAGATTAGACAGGGTGGGAAACCTGAAGTTTTGCTTTATTTGCTTTAGAGCATTTATTCTTTTTATGCTTGATCCAAAGCCCACTGGAGTCCAAAAGCAAGTTTCTATTCTTTAGGTTTTAGTCTAATACCTTTGCCAATAGCCATTTAGTCAGCGCCTGACTACTAGCATATGTAATCAAAACAAGTCTGACAATGAGATGCTAAACAGTATTTATGGACAGAAGGGGCTCAGCGTGGACCTTCACACTGGAGAAAAGAAGCTCTCTAGGTCACTCCCGAGGTACTTTGGCAGGATAAAGAGTAGAAGCATGAGTGCTCAAATGGTGTTGTCCATCTGGCACAATTTGGCCAGACAGATTGATTCTTCAATGACCTGAATGCAGCAAACTTTCCCCTAACAAACCCTCATTCTGATACTCCTTGCCTGGACCTACAGTACCGTGGAAATGCAGATTGTTAAGAGCTTAAACATGTAGTCTCTGAAAAACAGAAACCTGCAGGCAGGTTTTGTTACAGCCATTTAAATGGATTAACTCCTATACAAAGTTGGTCACTCTATTTATTTCCCCCTGCCCTCCTTTCATGAGAATTATCTTACTTCCTGCAATCCCAGTGGAATAGAAATCAAGCATCTCCTTATTAAAATTCAGAGCTACCAATTTTGGCATCCCCTTGTGCAATAAGCAGCTTTATTTCAGATTGCACATAGCCTACATTTTGCACCATAGACAGCTTTACAGAGTAAAGCAAAATATATAGCGGCCAAATAAAAGATGAAAGGAGCAGGCTGAACCTTTCAGGCACTGGGGTTTTTTGGCTAGAAAGTCTGCTAGGACTACATTCTCCTTGTGGTCATTAACAGAACAGGGGGTTTAGGTTTAGAGTTTTTATTAGACTTTCCCCAACACTAACAACAGTATACACACAATTGAGATCTTGACTTCTGTGTAAAATTACTAACTAGCACTGTTCACATCTTTAGAAATCCTCTTTAGTGTTTATGAATTTGCAGGTTAGAAAAGAAACAAGATTCAGGTGGCCTGGATTGTGAGATGAATCAATTAACCTGGAGGAGATTTAAGGGGCAGAGAGGTTGCTAGTGAATTAAGTCTGTTTTGGTGTTTTTGTTTGTTTCTTTATACTGTTTTGGGGTTTTTTTCCCCCCCTATGCTGCTGGCTTTTGTGCAAATGAAGCTTTTTGTACTGTTCCTGACTTATTACATTACTGAGGACAGCCCTGGAGGACAAAAAGGTTTGTTAATTTTTTTTCAATTTTTAAATTTCTTTTGCCTGCGTTATGATTTCTGTCTGTACGTGTGTTTCCATGTAAATTTTTCATTCCAGTTCTTCCTTTGCATGAAGCAAAAACAAGTACCTGAACAGTCTCCAAGAGTACTCAGGAACAATCTTCCTGTCCCGTAACTCTTCAGTGGATGGAATGTTGACATCTCTGTGCAGAAAATCATGGTATCAGAGGGAGCTGTAAGCTACAGTCAGCTCCTGCTGGTTGCAGTGCTCTTTTGAAAGTTCTCCTAAGCTTAAATCTGTTAACTCTGCATGAGGAAATCACGTGACAGAAATAGATACATTTATTAATTTTTTTTTTCTGTTTTTGAGCTGTGGACACCATGACTCCTTCTCACCTGGTTCTCAGATGTTGTCCCTCATCTGTGAAGTTGCTCTCTGAAAACCACTTTGGCTATCTGTAGCACTTGATATGGCTGCTCCTGACTTTGGTTTTCAGCACTAAATTATCTGTGACAAGCTATCCAGTAAGTAGTTATCATAATACATGTTAAGTTTTCCTTTGTTTTTATGGATAATGTGGACTGCTCCTTCAAATGCAGCTTCCAGCTTTTTGATTGATGCTCCAGTTTGTGGGGTCCCATGTGATTCTCCAGATGCAATTGTGAGATCAGTCTCTGTTATCAGCTCCAGATTAGCAGGAAGATTGGTTTGCATTCATCAGAAGTATTCTTGGCATTTAACAACTTCTGTTTCAGAATGTGGATTATCAGTTATCCCTGTGTTGTGACTTGTGACATACAAATGTAAACTTTGGTGCTAATAGACTTTTGCAGGTGTGGTCTAACAATCACAGGTCCCTGCCTTGCATATTCTTTGTCACAGTTTCATACTTGTTTATCTGCACCTAGGATTTTATCCCCACCATAGTCCACAGACCTTCTCAGTCCCTTGTTTTTATTTTAACATGAAGAATACCTTCAGTTGGAGAAAAACAACAGTTTCTACTTTGGATTTGATTAACAAGTTGTGAGGTGACTTGAAGAGGATATAACACCACTGATACAAACAATAGACTCTCTGAAACAAAACTGATTTCTGCCAACCAATGTACATTGCCTTTCATAGGATGCTGGTTGGGTTGAAATTTGTCTCTGGGTTTTCATGGTTGTTTCTCCTCACGTAGAGTTATTTGTAGGATGTGAAAAAATCCAGAAGGGTTATTGTTTTATACTATGAACATGCTTCATAACTTCAAATGACAATGAACCTGTTGTCCTTCACTTTTCAGTACTGAGATCTGGAATATGATTTTAGTGTTAGGCAACTCTTGGAAGACAACATAAAAATTTGTTCTGGTGTGACTGTAGGTGGCAACTGCACCAGCTGTGTAGGTTTAAAAGGTACTCACTACATCTTTCTTTAGAGCTTCACCTTCACAGATTAGGATGCTTATGCTTCAAGCCAGCCATATGAAATTGTACATAGCCCAAACTTCATTAGGCATCACCAGCAACATATAATTGGAGTGGCAGTAGATGTATAAATGAACGTGATATTATGGTACCCAGATTTTACTTTACTAACTATCCTGAAAAAGCTATTGACCTGGAAAGCTACTACTTGATTAAAGAGATGCTCATAAACCATGTAAACAAACCTGTCTCTTTCAAACCAAACTTACTGCTTAAACAGGAATGAGTCTCTCTGGGTGCTACTGCTTTCTTTAGACTTTAGCTGAGAGGGGATCTCTTCAAAACTTAATTCATTTGCAAGCACACATGAGTTGATTCAGTCATATATAAAGCTGCAAGATGTGCAGTCTCAGATCTGTGAAGTCTGAAGAACAGCTAAAAAAAGTTTCCAAAGTTCTGGAAGATCCTTAAGTGACTGATGCAATAGAAACACAGAGTGGCCGAACACGTTTTCCCAAGAAGAGAGTGTGGGATCAGACCCCTTCCCTCCTACACAGTCATACCACAGTGCTAAAGCAGACAGATTTCACCTGGTTTGGCAGAGCAGTTGGTTTATGGAGAACAGCTTTGGTTTACAGTAGCTGCTCTCTGCTTCACACACTCTGTGTAAGACTTGACCAGCTCCTACTCAGAAGCTGTTATTTTTCTTCTGTTAAACATGCTGTCCAAGAAAAAAGCTGTGTGTTACAGCTATACATGATCCTATCTTCTCATGATGACCTTAAGTATTTTTAAGTAAGAGCTCTGACTGAGGAAAAAAACTAGATGCCACTTTGAGAGCGGGTAAAAAAATTGTAGCCAGGTAGATTTTATCTTTGCATTAGAAACTCAACAGGGCCTGAGTTTCCAGCTCCCCAGCAAAGCACCGAGCAAGGTGGCACTCAGTAGGGTAACATAAAGAAAATGCCAGATTTTCAGTGGCAAAGAAAACTATTCCTGCATTAACAGAATGTGTCTTTTGTTACTATTATCAGCATGAGTCTCCTTTTCCTAGACAGTAAAGATGCGGATCTGAGCTTTGGTAATAACAGTGAATAAGGCAAGTCTTAAACAGATTGAATTAATGGGAAGCCAATGTTCCAAACAGATCTCACTTTAACATTCATCTTGCATTTTCTCATAATTTAATTCTGTTATTTCTATTGATAGTTCTTCCCTAGAACTGGGATGTCTTTTCAACTGATTTGAGGCAGAGTGGAATCTCTGGTCTGTTGCTACAGTAGCATGTACTGTTTTTTAGAATAGCCGGTGTTCTGTTTGTAGCTTCCATAGCTTTTAATGAGACAGGAAAAATTATCCTTATCTGCCATGATAAGGACCTCCTTGGAAGGTCACAGCATTTGCGAAGCACTCCCACCATGGAGCAGTGCTCAGTGACCACCTAGGCTGATTGACTCAGTGAAACAGCCCCAATTTCTACTTGCTGTCAAACATCATTACCTTTGCGGTAACTTTAAATATTCCCTAGGTTAGACAGTATGATTCAATCTGTTAAATATTATAGCATTGCCTCTAAGAATTGGCATCCTCCCCTTCCCAAGACACTTCTTCCAATTCTGAAGGGAAATGGTGCTAATTAGCTGTATTATGAAGATGTGACACCTTAATTCACTACAGCTACCTTCCTTTTAGGAGAGCTAGCTAATTGCAGGACCAGAGCCCTTAAAAATGAAGGCGATGTTAGTTATAGACAGTGAACAATTGTTCTGGTTAACAGCTTGGATTATTAGTTATAGTTAACACGTGCTTTGCCAAGAAATCCCAGGCTAGACAATGAATTTATGTTTGTGAGTTTTATTTTGATTTCACCAAGTGACACCACAATAGTGCCTGTAATACAACTAGACAATGCAGTGTAAAATACAATGTGGTATAGGGTCTGTCTGCACAATGTGGAGAGACCTGAAGCAGTTTTAAATAGCAGTAGACTACTGCAGAACCACAGACTTCAGCATGAATTGATTTGACCAGAATCTGTAAGTGGTTTTGCTTCTCAGCTCTCTGCTGCTAGTATCCAGATTTTCCACTAGCATGCATGTTCACCTGGGTATCACAGAAGCATCAAGTTTGGAAGAGATCTTCAAGATCATCTAGTTCAACCATCAATGTAGCACCACCGTAGTCACCACTAAACCACACCCCCAAAGTGGATGTGTGTCTATTAGCATGATCAGAGATTGCAAAGCACATTCAGATCAAGGATTTTTTGATGATTATCCTCAAAGGAGTCCTGCCTGAGGGGAGGACTTTTACTTCACAGGGTTCTCACTCTTTACCAGCTTCTAGTGTATCCAGATAGAGCTGAGGGAGGTTGTCCAATTAGTCCCCAGATCTGAAAATGCAGTAGCAAAGAGATAAAAAATTCTGCATATATTCCTTTTTTCCATGTCTGCTATCACAAAGAGCCTGTCTGAGGTTTAGGCAGGTCTGGATCAGCACATCAATACTTCAAAGACTCTGGAAAGAAAAGTCAGTCCTAGAGTTGTGTAGCCATCCAAATAACTTGCAGCCTCTTTGCTGCCTTCTAAAACACTTTCATCCCTGATCAGTTCCAAGCTGCGATACATTAGGAAGAAAATATCTTCCCCGCTCCTCTAAAGACTCTGTGCTTTATTGTGATCTATATACCTTCCAATCCCAACAACAAAATTAGTAATCTTTTTAATTCTTCTTGGATACTGGGGTTTGAAGGTTTCATTTGAGACCAGAAAGAGAATTCCCTCTTCTCTTCCCATGGCTGTATGTCTGAATGCTTATTCTTTATTATGCTTGTCTACATCACCCATCTTGAGAGGAAACGTAAGGTTTGTATCTATCTTTAAGAACATGCACACATCCCAAGAATAAGAAAAAGTTGTAAATAGCTCATCTTCTTCCTTTTTTTTTTTTTTCTACTGCTTCTTATACACGGCTTTGATTATCAGCATAAGAATGCCATTTCAGCCAAACCTTGTCAGTAAACCCAATACACAAAGGAAAACGTGGTTTCTAACCTGTGCTAACTGAGCCCATAGCAAAATCCCGGCATACAGGCAAAAATTGCAGTTGTATTACCCATGAGCTGGTGAGTGCGCATGTTCCATCTAGGATGAGACTGAGAGGAGCAGTGGGAATAGGACATGCAAGGATATATTATCAATATTGGCAGATATATTCCCTTTCCAGCAACAGAGATTGCTGGGATCTGAAGAGCTGAACCTTCATGCTTTTGCTCAATGCTGTGTACACTTCAATCCCACTGTCACTGTGCCATTTGCTGCAATTTGGAGATGGGTAACTTACTCAAAATGACAGGCTGGAAAAGCCCATTTTACCACAAGCTCTTTTTCCCCTTCAGTGCAGTAAGATGACCATTTAAGTATGAACAGGCTGAACCTTTTGGCACCTGTCAAGAATGTTAAAAGTCACTTAATACAGCAGTTTTCAATGCATTTTCTGCTGCCTTCTTCTGAGTTGGAAGTAGTTCCAGCACAGGCCAGTGTAAGTCACCTTAGTACAGCTACTTTCTAGGCACATGTTTTGCTTCAGAGCATTGCACTGCTTCTGCATGTTCATTACAGAAGCACTACACTCAGCAATATTGAAAAGTGGGCCAGTGAGCTGCACTGGACATCAGGCTCACAAGTCATACCCTTCCTTCACAATACAATCTTCCCCAGATCAGCCAACACATCTCAGTCCAGGATCTTTTTGCCCTCTAAAATTTCCTCTCTTCTTCATCAGATTTCTCTGTCCTCATGTCTTGTAAAAACCCCTATTGTCCACACTCCAGTTCCCTGGTTTTCATAATTGCTTCCATGGGTAACTGGTGGATGATCTGTGTCCTGCAGACTTTGAACTCTCTCTTTTCCTGCTATCAATGCAACTCTATAGACATACACTCACACAGTGTATTTTCCTAATCCCAGACTCCTGCAATGTCTCTTCAATCTGACAGCTGGGACATGCAGTGTTGCATAAATTTGTGCCAAAATTATAAGGTTCTTACTACCTTCCATTAAAGCTCACATCTAGAGGATGGATTATGGAAAAAACTTGCATAAAAGGGCAGATAAATCAGATAAATAGAATCCATAGAGGAAGAAGATGCCGAGGAGAGACATGTATATATCTTAGACTGGTGGACACTCACTGACTAACCACATTCACATTTCCACTTTGGAAATCACATGAGCAAAACAGACTGCAAGACCACATAAATCATTAAGCAAAATCAATGATTTTCAGTTCTGTATTTAAATGTCAGCCTTTTTCCTAATGTAGCAACAAGGCTTCGTACATACAGATTGTAAGTTAAAGAGGCAGATGAGTGTAGGCACCTCTGTTTTATGGCAAAATATGCGAGAGAACTTGAACATATCCCCGAATGAGTAAGGCAGAGCGTGTCCTACAGCACCACCTAGCAGGCTAATTTAAAAGTGGTCCATGTCCCTGGATCCCTGACTACAACGACGTGTATGTGCATCAGAATAAGGCGCACTTCAGTCTTCTTTCACCTTGCTTGGTGTAACAGCCACTTCTTCAAAACAGAACCGTCCCAGTGTGGTGATTAGTAAAGCTGGGGTGTCTGTTTTTTCCCAACTGTATTTATTATAAATATCTTAAGAGAAACCATAGTAAAAACGCAACAGCAGATTTTTGAGTTTTAGTATAAGAAACCCTTGTTTTCTAGATCTTTCCAGCCGGTGCAGAAGGCAGGAGCACCTCTCAGACAGCCAGACTTCCCAAACACACCCAACCCTCTCTCCTATTCACCAGGAAGTTAAGTAAGTCTTAGTGACTTTTAAAATCCCTCATCACACTGTATGTTTCAGTTAGTGAGGAGTCTGTTGTCCATCATCACCTACACACGCTTTTTCTTTGTACATCGGCATGAAGTATGAATATCAATGCCAACATACAAATTGTAAGTTTTGGCAGATGATGAAGCTCCATGCTGAGGCTGCAGACTGAAGACTATAACAGCTCTCTGCCGACATAAAGAGGGAAGTGAAGCTCTTGGTTTTTTGGGTTGTTTTTTTTTTTTTTTCCTGGCTGCCTCATACCTTGTTAAAGCCTTGGCACTTCTCAGAGTTTTCAACGCTCCCATTCAGTTCCCTAGCAGATGATGCCCTTTTGTCAGTTACTATGTTTTCTGCTAATAGTGAGATAAACGCATGAGAAGTCTGATAGATGACAGGGCTGGCAAAAATTAAGTGTCTCAAAGGGAGACAGGTGAAAAAGGGGGGATCTTTCCTCTGACTTCTCCCTTTGGGTGGCAGCAAACTATTCATCTGCCTTGCCATACTGCATAAAACCGTAACTTAAGGGTAGAACTGTGCCCTGTCATGAAGCAGTGTGTTTTCTTAGCAATTAGCAACCTGTTTATTGGAAGTTAACACCAAGGTCGTCATTACCAGCTTCTGTTCAGAACAGGCTATGCCTAGCCAGGCATGTTTAGCTCTAGCATTTCTACAAATCAGATCATCTAGTAGGAAAATGATAAATATCTTCATTAGGATACTTTCCTCAAAGTCCTAAAAATCCCCATGAATTTGAGTGAGAACTCCTAAGTACTCAGTTTATGATCTTAATCTTTTCACGTGAACTCAAATGTCATGCTAAAATGTCTGGGAACTAAACCCTTGCTGGTAAGAAATGCCTCACTCAGGGGCTGCTACAAAGAAAGCAGGCTCTGTCAAAAATTAATCATAAGTAGAAAATTACAACGGCATGCTTTTATTTCTATTCTGTTGTCTCTCAACCCACTACCCAGCATAATTTCCATTTGGATAGTGAAAAATTATTACCTTATGACTGCCTGGTGTGAAGGGACACTTTAAACAATCACCCGGCACCAGTGCAAACTTTTCCTAAAAATGAGACAAATCCAAAGTTCTACTGTCCCCTACCTAAATAAAATTCTAACCTGGCCAAAAGCTATTCTGAGTTCTTGTTTTGCAAGGACTGCACATCCCAGGGGCAAGGCTGGACTTCCCGGAGCTCTGCCCTCGGATGCTTCCAAAGGCTGCTGCTCTGCCACCCACCTCCTCTGCATTTCACATCTTTCCAGGGCTTTCTGAGAGGCCAGTTTGTGGAACAAATCCACTCGGCCTTACTGAGAAACTGCACTGGCCATCTGCTTTGAGCAAACAGTAATTGTAAAGCAAATAAAAAAATCCCTGCATGTGTTATTTTCCCATTAGGAATGACAGAGAAAACAAATCCTGCATGACGGATGCTAGCTATGCCACTTGCTGCTTTCCCGGCAAGCATTCCT
>NW_008239283.1:10005330-10044336 GCF_000691975.1 Corvus brachyrhynchos | reverse complement strand
GGGGGCCCGGGTCGTTCCCTCAGCGGCGCCCCGGGGTTGTCCATTTGTGCCACCGTCCTCTTCTATAGTTTTATTTTTGTGATAGCCTGAGCCCTGGCGGCGGCTCCGGCCCGCGCGCCGTTTCCTGATTGATCGTGCTTTAAGCTAGGCTTTCCCCTCGACTACGTGTGATTATAAAGCAATAAATTCAGTAACGCACACGTGTTATGGCCAAACTCGCGTGATATCCCTTATCTGAACTTCAGCTGTTACAGTTCTCAGAGTTCAGTGAGAATTAATGCCCGTGACACCACGGAGATAGGAAGTACTTCTGCATTTGGGGGAGGCCGCCGTGTAAATATGATGGCTTCATGGGAGCTAAACGATTAAATTTGCAGGATGTGGACCATATAATTTGTCTTACAGTTTCCGGTTGCTTTCCTCATACATAAATTGCACAAAGCGTATGAATAAAAGTAAAGATAACATATGCAGTCAGGGCTGCCGTGGGATATCTGCAGGAGCCGAGCATCTGCACTGACCCTTGGGGAAGATTTGAAAATATAAATGCTAAAATGTATTGTGGGGCAGTTTTCCTTTGATTTAATGGGTATTGACTATTATGAGAAAACAAATACTCTATGGCATTTCCTGCTTACTCTTGCATTAGATGTGCAAGATCACATTTGATCATGCAAGAAAGGAGAATGGAGTTTTCATTTGGTAATGGAATAAAAGAGAGTTGTCACTGTGGTCTGCCCTTCCCCACACGGGTGTGGATGTAAGCTGTAGAGGGACTTTTCTCCTTGCAGCATTTCTAATCTTAAAAAGATGTTAGCCAGCTCCAATGAGGGGGCATTCTCTAACAGGAGAAACCTGTAAAGCTGCTGCCTCAGCTTCACATAAGGATCAAGTGATAGGCTCCCTACAATCATCCCCTTAGAAGTGCTGCCCCCCTCGCTGTAAGTGACGTGACCTTTTCAGTCACATCTAGACTACCAGATTTGCTCAGAGGTCATAAACTTCAAAGTGGTCATCTGAGTTTAGTATTACCATTTTCTGGTTTTTAGCTCTTATTATCAAGGAGATTTTCTCCTGAAACTGGGTTTCATCCAAGCTCGTGGCTCTTTAGCATGTTTTTCTTAAATAATATTGTCAAACAACTCACCACCTCTGTCTTCAGCAGAATGTAAGCATTTATTACACTAAGAAATACATATTAAATTACTGTATGCTTACATACATCGTTGTTTTCATGAAGTATTCAGTGTGTGTTCAGTGCAGCATAAACATTAAACAAGATTATTCTTCCCCTGGTGAATTTATAGTCTGAAAGATCTTCATAGGAAAGAGTAGTAATAACATATCATTAAAACACCACCTTTAAATTAATCCCTTTTAGTTTTCCTGCGGTTAATACTCATTTGCTGTTGCTCATGGCTAGTGTATGCTGGCCTGTCATGTAGTGTTGTTTGATGATACAGACCCCAGTTGTCCAGTCTACCCCTCTGTGAGAAGTTCTTGTTCAGCACATGTGGAAGGAGAGAGCACATGTCCCTGCTTCAGCTGCTGCCATACAAAGCCCAGCAGCATAGCTGAGACGCACCTTTGATGGTACTCCACACTAAGACTTTGGTTGTTGTATGAAAGCACAGTTTCCTTCTGCCACCTCGGCTTCCCGTGAGGACAGCTGGAAACATTCATGTCTTTAACAGCTGCAGCAAGATTCTGTGAAGCTCACGTGTTAAAGCCCTGAGAGAAGAGACGCTGCAAATGGAAAGAGGGGCATCCCATTTTCACTGATTTCTGTTGGGTTTAGGTGCCTAATTCACTTTAATATCTTCATAGTAGCATCATTCTAGGGAGTAATTCTGTAGCCAATGGAATTTTTTTTAAGAAGAGATTGGAGCTTTCCTGGGAATAGCACATAATACAGCTTGGATCATAAGAACTAATGCTTCCCAGGTGAAGCAGGACTCTTGAACTAAAGGAGTTGGCAGGTTTGAAAGTTTTTAAGTTTATTTGCTTATTTAAAGAGTCACAACATAGTTATGGGCCCTGAAACAATTTCTGTTCCAGTTTCTGCTCCAAATAGAACATTGTATTTGTCAGAAATTATTCCAGAGACAAATTTTTAAAAGTAGCTACTGAAAGCATTCTGCTTTCTGAAAATAGCTTTTTGCTGAGTAAGCTAGAACCACTGCCTGGAATTTGAATCTGAAAGAAAGAAAGAAAGAAAAACAACCTAGAAAAAACACATACTGGGGTTTTTTTGGTTTTTCGTTGGTTGGTATTTTTGTTGTTTGGGTTTTTTTTTTTAATAGCGAGCTTGTCTATCAAGTAGAACAAACTCCTAAAGGAAAGTTCTGCCTCCTGAAATTTTTCAAATCAAAATGTGATCTTGTTTTGAAAGTTGTAGTCAAACTCAAGTTACTGAATTTATATTCAGGTTACTGATTAAAATTTTTGCAGCTGTACTGTAGAGGAGGTTGGCATAGACTGATCTAATTATTGGCTCTTTCTGACCTCAGTATCTATAGACTGTATAGTGGAAAGCAAGAGTAGAATTGTGCTAGCAAGGACTAGACAAGTCTGTTCGGTAAATACAGGGTGTGTATTGATTGCTGGGGGAGGAGGAAGTGTGGTGGCTTTAGTATTGTCTTTTTTGTGGTAAATTGATTTACTGGAGGAAAGGGAAAAGTTAATTCTTCATATCAATCATCCTGTGTTGCAAGGCCCAAAAATTATTGCATATCTCTTCCTCTGTAAAGATTTTTTGTGTTTTGTTAATGTAAAATAATGTTTCTTTGGTTATTGTGCTCTGCTTCTTCTCATGTTTTTTGCTTTGGCTGTTGGGGTTTTTTTTAGTGCTAGAGAGAGGACAAATCTATCTATGCACACTTTAATTCCTGATTTTGTGTTATGAACAGGTTAGGATTTGACTATGGCAGTGCAGTTCCTGCGGAAGGCATCTGTGTGGTTAAAGAAGCACAAGATCACTGTGTTGGCCGTTTCTTGCGTGGGACTGCTTGGCACTAACCTTTCCTATCATGTGTTTCCTGAGCAGACGTTCAAACTGCTGCACGAATGCTGGTCAGAGGGGCAGCCAGCTGAGCTTTCAGAGAAGCTCTGTGGTGTGTTTCAGGATGTCCTTCAAGATACAGGTGTGAAGTCCACTGACTCCTACAGAGCCTTTGCAGCTTCTAGCTTCCACCCTGTGAGTGCTGGAATTCCCTGGCTGCCAGCAGGCTCTTTGGTGGGCATCCCACCTAACTTTGATAGCACAGCTGAGGATAAAAAAGGAATAGTCAACCACGTTGTTGTAATAAATGGCAAGGAAGTAGACTGGGAGAGCAGTGAAGGCGTGGCTTTGAAGGAAGCTCTCACATTTTCACTTAAAGCTCAGAAGTTTGCCATTGCCAGAGAAGTTGTGTACTTACAGAATGGCAGCCCTTTAGCAAGTGCAGTTGTGGCTCCGACTTGCTTGGCTGGGACGTTTGTCTGTGGGAGAGCTCTAAAGCTGCTTCTGGGGTTATCCACGGGCCCCGTGATCCTCCGTGGCCTCTGTAACCTCGTCACTGCCATGGGAGGACTGCTCTGCTACTGCGTCTCTTCCGACGCTGTCACCTATCGCCTGGACTGCAGGGCTGACAGGAAGGCAGCCATGCTTTCCGAGAACTACGCCAGAGGTGGCCTTGAATTTTATGATAAAATCTTGTCCCGCAACAGGATTTTTCGTGGTCTGATGGGCAAACAAGGAGTGAAAATGTATGCCCCGAGTGGTAACCTTTTCCCAAGGCACTGGTTCAGAATAAAGTATACCCCATACACTTACCGGAGAACTTTGATTGTTAATATTTTAAGAGAGCTCCAGGCATCAGATGGGAGTGCTTGAATTTTAAACTTGTGAATTATGTATTTTGGAACACCGCTGTGCTGCTTTTTTTTTTCCTTCTGTATCTTCATTAGAATTTTGGGGTTTATTTTTGCATATAGTTTGGGAAGAGTTATTGCACGTTTCCTGAATAAAAAAATTCTCTCTTAAAATATTAAAGCCTTGCTTCCAAAGTGCTCAGTTCTGTGTGCATCTCAAATCACAAGACTGCTGAGGAGGGAAACTTTTCAGACACTGATTCGAAGTTCTGCTGCACTGCTTTGCCTTCCTGCCCTTTCAGTCTGGCAAATTGAGAGGGGCAAGTCCAATGGAGAGTTTTGGGATCATTATCGTTTAAACTGGGGTGTTTGCTGTTTTTCCTGTGGAACAACACAAAGATGTTTAAAAAAATGGGCAGTCTGTATCCTGTGGTTACATAAATACCAAGATACAGTGTTTCTGTTCTGTGTAAGTTCTTGTGCTGTGGAAATTTTTATGCTACAATCACCATTCTTCAGTAGGGCACATTAGTTATGCTGCACTTCCTACCAGTACAGGCAGAGTATTACCAGCACCTGCATCATTTGCTTAAATATAGTTCTACTGTCTCCAGGACATGGTGACTGCAGCATCACCATGGATATTTCCCAGGAGCAGTAGTATGTAACAGGACTGTTGTGGGTTGGTTGTTTTCTCACAAGTGGGATAAGTGTGTTGAGAAGAGGTTTTTCTGCTTGCTTTGGTATAGTTTTTTGTTTCATTTAAAAATACACATAGGTGTATGTCACCTGTTATGTCAATGAAGGCAAGGTATGAGACGTAAGTCTGGCATTTAGTGCAGAAATTGATGAGGTCTTTGATGAAGAGTTGCCAAAGGAAATTACTCTCCTGTATCCAGCTGGCTTAAGAAGATTTTGTCTGGCAGGCCAAGCTTTGCCCAGGATTACTAATCTTCTGGAGACGTCTTTAGTGCATGGGCAGTAAACTTTCCACTATAGCCTCACCTTGATTTTTCAAGGTGATAATTCTCAAACTTTGTGGTTCCCTCTTTTCTATGTTTTTATTGCTGTTCCAGTAGCTCTCCCTGGTGACATCAGAGTAATTCTCCTCTTCTCAGCTCTGTCATCATTCTTACTGGCAACTTCTATTTTGTGTCTTCTCAGTCAGAGATGTGCTGAGTGTTGTCTTTGCCCTAGCTTTGTCCTTTCTTCATCTGCTACAATAAGAACTGTCATGCCTGTGTTTGCTCAAAGCATTACTGAGTTCTGTTTTCGTTTTGAATCACACAGTGACATAAAGTTGACATTCTGGCTGCTGAAACACTGCTGTTGCTTTCCATTGCTGAAGCCATGCATGTGAGATGTTTGAGTTTCTGCTGAAGTAATCTGTGCCATGTGCTTCTGAAACATCACTTACTGCTTGCACTTGTCCTCATCTCATCAAGTCATGAGATGTCTCTAGTGCTTTTTTGGCTGTAGGGCATAAAGCTATTGTTTTTGTGTCCTTTGTGAAAGAGTTTGATAAAATTTCCTGGTCTGTGGAATAAAGAGACTTCACCTCTAGGCAGGGATCTTTAAAAGCTTCAGGCTCAATTTTATTTAACTTGTCTTCCAGGCAAATCCAATATAAGGCATCACAGAAGTTCATTGGTAGTGTGACATAGTGATTCAAGACTGGAATATATTCCTGGTTTATATAGCCTGTGAGCTCAGTTCATCTTCCTGTTACTCCTTCAGATGAGTCTAAACTCCATGAAATATTCTCAGAGAGAACTTGGCCCACTTGGTTTATGTGGTTGAAGGAGCTGCTGCTACATAAAGAGTGCAGAGAGGAAATCAAAGCCATCTTGGAGATTTACAAGTAGCAATTTAAACAAAATTAAAGTAATCCGCTTGTCTTTTACCACTCCTTACTGTTGCTTTTCATCAAGATGCCTGCAGCTAGTGTGGTTATTTGACATTCTCAGGGTGTAAAGCCCCAGTGGTGCTAATGGGTTTTTCAGTTGTGCACTTCATTTAACTCTTAACAGTGGGATTCTCCAAGAAGCTCCACGTATCTATAAATTGTATCCCATTTACCCCTCTTTGAACTTGCTGTGGCACAGTGGTGTTGGTTAGGAAGGGCTGGGTATTACTAAGACACACTCCCTTTCTTTCCAAAGAGAGATTCTTGCCAAGGGCTTACACACCTCCATCACTGTATAGTCGAGCATAGTGTCATACTGTCAGTATAGGGGAAATGGGAACTGAAATCACAACTGCTAAGTAAGATTTTCCTGAACTTTGGGAATGTGCAAGTTGTCCTGGAAAAGATTTGTTGTGTGTGTGATGCCAGCTAATTGTTGCTTGCAAGATCCCTGATGCTATTTGGTAAGTAAGAATAGCGCAACTCGAGTACATGGCCATGACAGTATTTGTGCAGTCTTTTATTATACTGCAAATGTTTTTCTCTAGGTAGAGCTATCACTGAAATCAAACATGAACTCCCCATACTGGTGATAGAAATGGTCTGGTTTTGAGAGTTCATTACAAGCAAGCGCCCCAGAATTAAAGGTGGAAATGTTCCATACTAAGAATGGTCTGATGTGAGAAAGCATGTTCATTTAGTGGCCCAGAAAGAGGCCAGACAAATCGGTTTGTAAATAGTGTCAGTGAACAGCCTCCCCCAGCTCTGAAGCTGAAAATCTGAGGAATTTGAAGAACTTGTTTTAGTATTAACTGGCTTGTAATTTGCTGCTCAGACAAGGCAGACTTTGTACAAATTTTTGTGTAGGAAAGCAACAAAAAATGTTAAGCAAAAAGGAATTGCTGGGAGATGTGGATAAAAGAAGTCTAAGCCTAGAAACCGTAAAAGCAGAAGTGTCAGTGAAGTAATGAGCTCTCATAAAAATGGATACTATCTGCAGAAATGAAGCTCTCTGTCTGGTAAAGTAATTAAAGGATGAAGAAGTATGAGTTGCAGAGACCAAAATGAGTTGCTAGTTTAAACTTATATAAAATCTAGTTTAAAGAGAGATTTGCTTGACTGGTTTATTTGTGTTATTATCCTGAATGTTCTAGGTAACTGAAAAGAAAGTGATCCTTGTAACTTCTTTCTTATATAAATGCAATTCTTGCTGCTACATAAAGCTTTAGTGGGTGTTGCTGCAGGCGATGAGGGTCACCTAGGTGCTTTGTTCAGAATTCCCACTGAAGTGCAAGAAATGTACTCCAGGGCCTGGCTCACGTATTTCTTTATCCTAAAAATTGTGGTTTCTCATTGTGGAGATACCTTCAGCTTGTTTAATGATCAAAACCAAAAAGTTGTCAGAAAAGAGCAAGATTGAGAGCTAGACAGTTTTCTTGAAGACCAACAAGCTCTGGAAGTCATCTGATTACAGCAATTCCTCAATCAGCTGCTATGGGTATCTGGCTTCTCTTGGCGTTTACAGGATGCAGGAGCTTCAGAGAGAGGGAAATCTCCACCCAGGTGGCATGTGAGTGAAGGATGTGGAATTGCCCAGAGGGGTTCAGTTGAAGTATAGTGGTCCTTTAGAAAACAGCCTTTTTTATTACAGCAGAGCACTGCTATCACCCCTTTTCACGTCAAAGTGGTTTCCAGAATTTGACAGATAAGATGGTGAGAGAGCTGACTGCAGAGCTGTGGAGCTTCTTGCCCTGCAGGGAAAGCTGGTGGTGTTGGGAGAGGTGATGCTGAGAAGAGCCTACTGCTGTCATTTTGCCCTTGGCTGTAGCAGTTGTGAAACAACCACAGTGACAAAGTGTGGCTTGTGTGGGTGTGAATTCGAATGTATGAATCAAATCACCATGACTGAAACACAGGTGGCTTTCACCAGAGGAACAAATGCAGAGGATCCATCAAGGAGTGAGTACTGCTATGTGCAGTATGTGGGCCACATCCTGAAATGGGTATCTGCTCCTGTTCATTAAAAGCTCTCTGTAGCAGGTGTGATTACATTAATATAAAATTAGTAAGTTGCAGACAATCTGCTATCCATGCATCCAGTCCCTCCTTGATTTCACTCATCTCAGCTGGAAGTGTATATTATGGACAGGCAGAATGCCTTTCAAGCAGAAGAATGCTAGTGTAGGAAGATATACTTAAGATTTTGGAATAAGGAGGACACCTTCAGGAAGAGAGAAATTTGGTTGTTGTCAAAACCAGACTTAAGAACAGAAAAACAATGTAATTATTCTTCAGGAATTGGTATGATAGACAAATTAAACTGAAGGCACTGAAAAATGGCTTATGGATGTTTTGCTGGGCATCTTTTTCACTGAGAATATATTGGTTTGTTAAGCTGAAGTGAGTATATTCAGGCTGCTCAAACTGCCAAATCCATAAAGTGGAGAAAATTACTAAAATCTGGCCAGAAACCAGTCTGTTTTTCCCATCTGGAAAAGTACATGCCAAACTCTTAAGCTTCATAGCCAGAAATGAACACTGAAATATCTCTGCAGTTGGAAGTTTTTACTGTCCTCAGTAAGACCAAGTTTGCCGAAATCTATCCAGGTATCCAATTTTGGGAGAAGGAACTCAGTTTGTGTCCAAAAATGCACTTTGAAAAACACAGCCAACCCAGGTGTATGATTTTTTTACCGCTACTTTAGTTTTTCTGTAGGAAAAACATATTGCAGGGAGAATTTGTGGTGCTCTGTGCTTGTTTGAAAAAATAATTGTCTCCCAAATCATGCTTACTGGAGAACTTTCTTCTGGTTTGGTTTTTTTGTTCCTCCCCCATGGTTGAACTGCTGTCATCTGGAAAGTTGGTCCCTTTTCCAGTCCTGACCTGGTTTCTCAGAACCCATTTCTACTTTGGTCTGCAGGAGCATTACCTTATTAATGTAGTCGAGGTGTTAACAGCTTCTCTCAATATAAATGAGTAACAGGTGAAGCTGTGTCCTCCTTTGTGTGTGGCAAAACTACTTCTGTAGAAGTCTTGCAAAACAGCAGATCTCATTAGGGTGCCTAAGAGTACTTAGAAAACAAGACATTGTGAGCCTGATCCCAGGTTCACAGTTCCAGCAGTTCTTGCGGAGTGAACGTGAAGAAAGGAAATGCAGTATCCAAACAACTTTTATCCAGTAACTGTTCAGTGGTTTAGTGCAGACCTGCTGACCTCTGGAAGCTTTGTTTCTGTCATATGCTGGAAATTTTCCAGTGGGAAAGTTGTTGTTTCTTCATTCTCTGTTCATTTCCCCTTGCTCTGTTACTCTAATTGCCTCTTCTGCCTGCTGACTCATCTTACAAGCTGCTTTAGCGTGCTCACGCAAGATTTGTGAACTTTTAAGTCACTTGCTGCTTGAACTTTCATTTGCACCTCCTGCTTTTTCCTACAGTACTTACTAGCCAAAGACCACAGCAGCTTCAATTCTCCTGTGTTTTACTATATTTAGTCTACATGCTTTTTCAGGGAAAAATGCTTTTGACTACATGAAAAATAGGCATTGTGGTTAAACCCTTATTATTTTGCCACAAGAAAAGAATTTAGTGTTACTTTTGAATTTTCCATTTAGCATTACTTTTAAAAGATGTCTTTCTTATTCGCTGTCTGTGGCACCCAGTTCACTTTTGATCTTAATTTGCCTCTGTCACTTTTAAGATGCTGATATTTCCTTTAAGCCCTTAGGAACTTTATTTCCTGTTCCTGAAAACTGCAGGGTATTCCATATACTTCTGTCTAGATGAGGTATTGTGAGTTGAGAAATAATAAGTAATGTAGTAGTGCTATTAGCTGCTTGTACTGGTGTTTACTTAGCTCAGGCTTCATTTGCCCTGGAAGCAGTTACTGCATTGCCACTGCAGATTTCACTGGAGCAGCCCCTGATTTACAGGAGTTGAAGACTGAATGTGATGGTTTCCTCTCCAAATTGCACTAAGCAACATGTGGCAGTGCAATACCACACTGGCTCTACCAGGTATGCTGATCTGAAAAGTCCATGCTACTACTTATTTCCAGCCAGAGAAAATGGAATTTTGCAGAATTCTGAGTTACCACAAATATAATTGTCTATATCAACGTGAATTGGCTAACACTGAAGCCATAATTTGTGATATAAAAATTGGAAGTGAAATTTTAGAAGTGGAAACTAGTAAATTACACCACTGTTAACTATTAGGAGATTTAACATATATGGAAACAAAGATAAAACTATAATCTGCATTACTATTTGAAAGCTATATTGACTCTTAAATTACTACACAATGAAATACTGGATCTATTTCTCAGGGAAGATTGAAAATTAAGATCAAGCCATGTTGTAAATAACAAGCCTGGTTTAAAAAAAAATCTTTTTTTTCCACATTTTTTTTTATTCTTCATTTTCTGACTATACTGGAGGCATCTATATAAATATTTTAGAAAACAGAGCAGGGGAAGAATTACTCTGTAGAAAGTTTTCCTTGTAAGATCTTTTCTCATTTGGGATGAGTTTCACTGCCTCAGTGACCGTGTTTTAAAAGCGTGTTATATAATTCTCTGTAGATACCCACAGACAGATGTATTTATGGTTTTTGGAAACTTCATGTAATGAAGTTACACTTGAAGTGTGTTTTATAGTTCCTCATTAATAATAGTTGAGAATTATGCTCATCTAAGGCAGCACACATAAATTCTTAATGTTCAGACATTCATTATATGCCTGTGATGGTTAGAAGTTGCCATAGGAAAATAAAAGCCAGTGATCCCAAAGATTATTATTTTTATATATTCTTTTAAGCAATTTAGAAAATTGTGTTCATCCCCTAAGAGTTCTTTCCCTTCGATTTCCACATTCTTCATCTTAACCTAAAAGTATCATACTGAATATTGAAAAAGTAAAATCAAGAACCAGACAAACTTCTTATTAAAGTTTTCATTAAGCATGGCAGCACCTTATAAAAGGAAATGTTGAATCCATCATTTTATGGAAGACGTAAATTCATGTCGCTTTTTCCAATCACAATTTAGAGATCCTAATAGTGTTTGCTTGTATCATATTTGAAGACAGCTGTGGCACAGTTGCAGGTGGCTGGATGAAAGCTCGGCATGTGTGTTGGCTTTACACCTATGAAGCAGGTGAAAAGGCAGAAGTTTTTTCTTGCTTTTCTGGCCAGAACGTAATTTATGTTGCAAATTGAAGTCATGCTTTAGCAATTGCAAATTGAACTGTAAAAACATTTCTTTCAATTTTTTTTCTTACTTTCCAACAGCAGAACTGGATATGTAGAGCCATGAAAATTATCTGAGAGCTGAATAAAAGGAAGAGTAATTGAGATTTTCTACATATTAGGGATTTCTTTCAGTTAGTATTAAAGAAAAACTTTCTGCTGAAACCTCACAATAGATGGATCAAAAGGTGCATTTTCTTCTAGAGTCATGTTGTGACCAGCTCTTTTTTTTTTCTGCTTATGCAGTGAGCAGAAGAAAAGAAACTAAACGTGGTGCCATGTTCTGAACAAGCAGTTCAGCTGGCACACACATTTATTATTTCCTTGATCTAGATTAAAAAATTTGCTTGCCCTGGAGAAGTGTTACGTGGAGATACCAAAGGGAAGTTTACCTGTAGCACAGATTTCCCAGATTTTACCATGGCTGTCTCTGAAATTTCTTTTATTCTGAGGCTGGAAGCAGATTTGATGCAGCTTTGAACTCTGCAAAATGTGTGTGTGCATGTTGCAGGATCAGATATGTCCAAATTTTTTCTCCTTTCACTGAACATCGTTACCTTGGACTTTCCAATCTGATGTCTGATGTGAAATAATTGTTCCTTAGCTGGTATTTTATGGGTGTTGGATGCATGTTGGCTTCAGCTGAAACTATGAAAGCCTCTGGAAAAGAACAGACCTACTGTGCACTAGTTTTGTTTCATGGTGTTGCTCTGGTTTTAAAGATTTTCTGCTGAGTTTTGCTTTGAATGGTATAGATAGAGCCACTATTGATGGCCAAATCCAGCAGAGGTGCTTGCCCAAAACCAGCAGGAGGCATGGCTGATGTTGTGATACAAATTGGAAGTTACGAAAGGCGCATCACCCAAGCCTGAGCACCTCTGCTTACTTGGCAGGCAGAATGCAGCAAGGGTCTGGACGTGACCCAGTTGTGCTACTGCCAGCCAATGAAGATTCCTGCTCAGCCACTTGGTCACTGCTTCTGGATCTGTGGAGGGGATCAGATTGTTCCTATGCTCTGAGCCACCTGAAGCTTCACTGCTAGGATCAAACCCATTACCACTGGCATCTGGGATGTCCTTTTAACACATGGCTGGAGGAGGTGACATTGTGCCCACTGTGTTGTGTAATGTGCTAGCGTGCATGTCGAGGATATAAACCTGTGCTAAATCGTCTCTTCAGGCTTATGGTTTGTAGATTTAAACTGTAATCTCCTGGAGATTATATGAAAGAGGATGTTGCAGGCACGAATGGATGAAGGGGATCCTGTGTCATGGTGCAGGAGGAAATTTAGGAATTATGGCTCTGGAAGAGGAAGAGACAGAAGGAGTATTATGGTAGGTTAAACAGGATGAAGACTGGGCTACTTGTATCATGCAGTCCAAGGAACATTTGCATCATATCCATTATAGCTAATGTGGAAAGAGTTTAACTCCTTGGGAAATAAGGAACTGAAACCAAGAAATCCCACACGGTGGATGACCTAACCACAAAGCACTAATCAGGTTTTCCTTGGACAGATTATTTTCAGCAGTGTGGAACAGTGTCCCCTCTTCCTTCTTCTCAAGTTTTTTTTCACCTTTGGTTTTCTTTTAATGTTGGCTTCCTAGAAAAGAAAAAAACAAAAACAAAAACAAACCCCACCACCAACAAAAAAAACCCAACACTTTCATTCCTACTAAATAGGTTATGGAGAGCAAAAAGACTGCTAAATTTTTTCATTATGATCCAAAAAAACCCTTTCTATAGACTTTGGCACACAAGTATTATCACCTCATGTGTCTTTTACAATTTTCCATCTTTACAGTATTTGTTAGCACTTTGTAATTTCTTTTAAGTTAGTTTCTATCCAGGCTATCGAAGAATACGCAACATGAATTTCTTATTGCATGAACAGGTTCCATGAAAAGCAGTGTGTAAAATACAGATCATGTTGTAGCTGTTTTATTTTCTTGGCATTTAATGTGTGCATCCATCATGCCCTCATAAACTCATCACTGCGTTTTGTAACTCAGCTATTAAAAGTTTTCCACCCTGCAGTTGGTGGATGGGTTCACAGGCAGTCAGCTATGAAACAGTGATTCCCCTAGCTTAAAAATACTCTGTTTGCTCAATGTCCCTATAAATAATTTAAGGAAAATCACAAATTCAGAAGTTTTCCCCTGCCCTGTTTCTGATGATAATAAATAATATTGTGGACCAAAGAGCAATGATCTGCCAGGCAGAGAACATCCAGGGTAAGCTTCTGTGTGTCAGATGCGAACTTTGTGTCCCTCTTGGCAGGCAGTCACTCACACGAGCACTGGCAGCAAATCAGTGAGCACATGTGCTTGAGTAACTCCTGCCCAGTGGGGATAACACTTGACATTCTCTCTGAAAGAGAACTTTTTTTTCAGGAATTCAGCAAAGCACAAAGACTTTGAGGACATGACTGCTTTTCCTGGAATTAACAGGCTGAATTGAGTTGCAGGCTGAGATTCTTTGGTTCACCTAACATTACATCTGCCATGTATGATACTGGATTTTTAAGTGCTAAGGCCATGCTCGTAGGAAAACTAATGTCTAGCTCGAGGGCTTGATTTCTGAGAGTCAAACCAAGGGGAAGGGAGACTGGCCCAAGGTTGCTGTCATCTCTTAATTAAAAGACCAAAATGAAGTCTCCACACTGAGGCAACTGTGAATTATTTAGTTACCACAGATGGACAGGATGCCATTTGAGTCAACAGAGTTTGGCCAGAAACTGCTGTCAGAGATCTGGTTTTGCTTAAAGCCTGGTGTAAGGCATATGCAGCAGGTGTCTTGTCTTGCCAACTGAGCCATTTTTGTTTTCCCAGTGAGCTTTGGCCCTTTAGCAGCCTGTTGTTCCCTCAGAAAGAACTGAATGAACCTCCTCTAAGAGGCATGATTTTTATTTGTGCCAAGATTGCCACTCCAAAAATAGGGTAGTTCCAAGGTGTCTATCATGTTCTGTCCCTAAAAATTTCTGTTTGTTCAATAATGGAAAAAAAATTATCAGCACAGCATTGCTATTACTCTCTGGTATCTGTTGGCCAAGCAAATGGTACCACATAGGCTTGATGTGTGTATTATTTTCAGGCAGCTCTCAGTTTGTGCTTACTCTGCATCGTTTTGAAAAAAATAGGGGTTTAACCACTTGCTATAGAAATTACCTCTAACACAGGAGATCTCAGTGATTTATGTTTTTGGTGAGAAGTACATAAGAAAGAGAAGAAAATATTTGAGCAACCTGACACCTTGATCAATATGGTCATGCTTAGGTTGACCCAATGCCTTCATCCAGACTGTGGTGGGTGTATCTGCAGCCTCTGGAGAGCAGAGCCTGCTGGCTTCTCTGATCAGATACTAATGCAATCCCAAAGGATTTTGGAAACCTATATTGTGGGTGGATACCCCCTTTTAGTTCTGCAGTGTGTTTTAATATACAACTTTATGGGGATTTTCATCAACAGACCCATTTTCTAGTTTTGTCCAGTTCTACTGAGGGGGTTTTTTTCTGGTCTTTTTCCTGCCTACAAAATGCTGATTTTCCCTACTCTCTCATTACTCATTCATTAATAAATTTAGCAAAACAGATTGATTTTATTATGTTACATACAAGTATTTTGCAATCAAGTTTATGTGATGTAGAAAAATTGCCAAATATTTCTATTTTTTGTTTTCTGTCTCTGAGCCAGCTTCTCATTGATTGGCATCCCTTGATCACTTAGTCTTCAAAAACAGCTTTTTTCTAGGAGAAGATAAATTTCCATTTAAATTATTATATTTGTTTTCTGATCACTGTTTTGTTTACTAATTCAAGGAATCACAGAAAAACATCACTTTTTGTAGAAAAGCCTTATTGTGTAACCCCAGCCATGAGCACTATGTTTTTGAGATCTTTAGGTGATTAAAACTAGCATGATTGCACTATTAGTGGTGGAATAATACTGATGTGTGAGAATCTCTATTTTTATTGGCAGTCATCATAAATGGGTAGTTAGTTAGAAGTGAGGCTGGGGCATCAGAAGGGACAGGTGGTTCTGGTGCATGGTAAAATTGAATATATGGGGGGTTTTTTCAGACAGTTTTCTTCTATGGACATAGATTTAACATTTTCTGTTTCTTATTGTTTCTTTGAGAACAGCAGTTTCATATCGGGAAAATAATTTTTTTTGTTCAAATTTCCCAGAATCAATTAATTATTTGGTATTTGAGATCTCTGATATTTCATAACCAAAAGTGACAGGGTAGGATTGAAGGGAAGTCAGAATATGTGGTGCCACAGCTTATGTAAACTTAGGTATTATATAAAGGAAGATTTAGTTGAAAAGAATGCAATATCAATTCATTTCTTTTACACACTTATTGTGTATCTGTAGGACATAAATCACCTGTAAGATTTATTTTCCAGTAAAATACTGAAATTACAACATTTCCATGTGTGTGTGTATATGTTAGAAGCAAGTCACAATTTTAATTCTGGACTAGAAATTCAGTTCATGTAAATTGCAGCAGCTCCTCTGAAGTCAGCAGAGTTACAGGAATTTATCCCACCATAAGTTCTGGACAGTCTGTTTTAAATAGAGCCCCAAATAGTCAGTCTGACTGTCCTGAAAGCTCAGCTTATCTAGACAGAAAGGTCTACTAGTTGACAAGGATCAAATAATGCATATTTTATATAAACATCTCCTCCTATTCCTTGGATTTGGTCATAAGATGCCTGTCTAGTTTCTGTTCAATACAGGAGCCCTTCCAGGGATGTCCTTTTGTCTTCTCAAAGCAGCACAGCACTGGCTGTCCCACCAAGATGGCAGGGGAGCAGTTGCCACATCCTGGCCATGGCTTCTCCCTCTGGATTTTCAGGGTGCTGTATGTGCCAGCCCAGCATGGGCTGGGGAGAGTGGCAGTCACCATTCTAGTCCCCCTAACCTCAAAGTAGAATGGGTTTTGTGCACTATCAGCCTAAAGATCCTGTATTTGGTCTGGTGTGTTTGGTGAGTGGCATTAACAAAAATTAATGTTATAGGGAAAAGCATTTTGTCCAGTTAAGTATTCATCACCAAACTGGTTGCTGCCATCCAGATTTCCAAGTATCTCGTGTAACTTCACTCCTATGTGAGGATGAGGATATCTTCTATTTGGGGATGTTTTCTCTGATGTCTGTTCTGCTTATTTAATCTTTCTTGTAGAACAGAGGACCTCTAACATGATACAGTTTTGTAGACAGAATCCACTTTCTTTCTGCAAGTATGTTATTCAGAGTCAACAAGAAGTAGAATGGTTGCACTGGGAAAGGACTGCTAGCTTGAGAACTCAGAGACAGAAGGGCTTTGCTGCAGAACAGTAAGAGAGCTTGAGACTGTCTAAAACTATAATCTTTTAACGTGCTAAATCTCAGTTCCCTAAACTCACCATCTTTTTATATTACGGTAAGCTTGTCATAACTTGTAGATGTAGGCTGGTAAATAGTGTATCTTATCTTTAGTAAATAGGAAAAAAAAAAAAACTTTCCCTGTAGAATTTTTTCTACTTAAACTTACTGGAAAAATGCAAGATGGCATGAACTGTCAAGTACCAAGACACAGCAAATTTAGTACAGCTTTTTCCTGGGGATGAACATTCAAGGACACTGAAGCCTTTCTGTTTCAATTCTGAAAAAGATGCAGACAAAGTAATCACTAGGTTTGTACTCATTTCTTTTCTTTGCACATCAGGTATCAAGGCTCTTGCCAGTTTTTATTTTTGCAAGCCCAATTACCAGGTTTGCTTGCCAAGGCTGTAAAGAAACATCATTTGTTGACAAGATGGACTGACTAAGTGACATAATGTTCATGGTTGTTCCTTGCTACAGCTTCTTTGCTTCTGCTGAAGATTGCAGCACTGTAGTTTTGAGCTTTTGTTGTTGCTATTGTTTCTTGACTACTGATATTAAAGCTGCTTGCCCATAACAAAATAAAGTACATTGTATTTGAAAGATATGAGCATTTATCAAAGCTCTATTCACAGGGTTTGGGTGTCTGTGGGCCACATTTTCAAATGTGCCTAAAAACATAATAAACATCTAGAGAAACGGAAGGTGACTAAGAGAGGCTAAGTGATAGTTTGCTCTTTGAACCCAATCTCCTGGTTATGAATATTTCTCTACTGAGCAAAAGGATTTGGAAGAACCTATTTCCACCTATTTTACCACGTGAGAAAAACCTATTAATCTCTCTCCCCTCTGCAGGAGTGCTATAAATGCACCAAACCATGAAGTTAAGTGTTTTTATACCTTGTAATGATAAATTGTCCGTGTTACTGTTCTTCTTTTAAAAGCAGGAACTATATAAAGCACTTCTTCAGGAAATTGGCTCTCTCCTCATTAAGCTAATCTTTTGCCCCGGAACATGAAGTATTCCACATGTTCACAATTGCTAAAACATGCCCTCACCATTAAGTCGTTAATGAAGGTACCTAAGTAAGAGATACCATTACAGTCATTACCTAGTGACAAGATATAAAATTATTCTGACACCTCATCTCTTAGGCTGAATTCTGTTCTCATTTGGTGTTTCATTATCAAGATAGGAATTAAAATAATAAAGTCAGGGTTTAGTGAATTTGTTTCTGATCTTGAAGCCATATGGTCCTGTTTCATGATGGTAACTGCTGCAGCCTTCATCTGTAAGGCAACAGCAGAAGAGTGGCAGTAAACAAAAATGTGAAAAAAAATCCTATGGCTTTTACTCTAAAGGACATGATATAGGTGAGTGCAAAATTGTGTAAACTAGAACTGGATAATCACCATTTACCATGTCTGTCACTGGACCACAGGATCCTATCCTAATCCACTCTCTCTCTCCAACAGCATCATCTGGGATTTAGATCTGGCCAGGACCTGTGCTGCTATTACCTTTTCCTTTTCAACACACCAGTGTTTTCTTTTAAAAGTAGCTAAGAATTAGATTTTTCTATGTTCAAAAATTACACAGTCATAAATATCTGACTCTGATCTGTCTGATCAGAGACCACAACGGACTTTTAATTATTTGGCAGAGTATACAGAGACCCTGTTCTGTGAATTGCTTTCTGTTTTTCTTATTTATTTTGAGGACAACATAGTGACATGCATTATTTTTTAAGCAATGTGTGCATGTGTTTGATGTGTTTATTTTCTTTTGCTTCAGCTGCAGTGATCAGCAAACACAAGTGCAAAGCTGAGTACAGGTAAACTGTAATGCTAGTAAGTGGTTTGCCAAAGCCTCATTACTGGGAGGAAGCAGTAATGACAATTTGCAGCTAGAAGCATTTTTTGAGTAGCATTTTATTTTAGCAGAAGGGAGCTTGATCTGCTGAAGGAGAGTAAACATCTGTGCACACACTGTAGGGTGCACCTGCACCAGCATTTCAGTTTGGCTCAGGAGCATGATTTTGAAATGTCTCTCCTAACTCTGCCAGGTGTGACTCCCCATCACCTTGGCTGGTTATCCAGTGCCACCCCAGAGCCTCTATGTTCCTGCATACCCCATGCCAGGCCAACAGCATGACTGGAAAAGCCAAGCTCCAGAGGGCTGCCGCATAGCCACCACATTATTTCACACCATGCATTTGGAAAAAGCCAGCTCCTTGTTGTTGGCATTACCATAGTAGCAGTAATAACAGTAATAATGATAGTAATGATGATGTCTCACAACAAGAAGGGCCATCATGTAATGTGACCATGACCTTTCTAAGAGGGAGGGAGCCCTGATCATTATGGACACAAGCCAGCCTGTGCCTGCAGGAGCTGGGAGTCACTTGCCAAATTTTACCTCACAGTATGCACATCTTGTCTATAATTTATAGGAAGAAATACTTTCCCTGAAACTTAGGAAGTACAGGCCGTCCATAAGGTTTTGCACCACAAAATACCAGGGCTGTCCTGTTTTGGCCACTGGTGACAAAGGTGAATTTTGTTCATGGTGATGGTGTGGTATTTGAAAATTAAAGGAAAGGAAAGGAGACAAAAGTAGCACCTACATGCCTTGGGGTTAAGTCTTGGAGAACATTTGCATGGCTGGAGAATTATTTATAGAGTTTATTATTTAGAGTCCAGTAAGAGCAGCATTTGCTCAGAAACTGGGGACTAATTGCAAGCAAATATAAATTGTTCAACCTTAAACATATAGACAAGAAAATACAAGATTGAGTGTATTCAGGCATTAAAGGAAGAAAAGGGCAGAGAGATCAAAACCAACATAAAGAATGACAGTCAATGGAATAAGGGCATACCAACCAATATATATGCAATGACTTCATATTTTGAAATTTTGAGTCACTTTTCCTTGGTTTCCTGTGTTTCTTTTATCTCCATGTTGGTGCCAGAAATATTGTGATAGCATAGAAATTCACTTGTGTGCTTGCACGTTTGAAGCTGAGATTACAAGTACTTGGGGGCTAACACCAAGCCTGTTTATTAGCCTAGAGAGAACCAAGCTCCATGAATACCATTTATTCATTTGTAATAAATAAATAACACAAAGGAAATTGATTTGGAAATAACTATTCAGAGGAGGAAAGTGCTAATATTTCAGTGCACCATTTGCATGAAGAATTATTTGCAAAGTGTTATTCAAACATATATCGAGGTACTGAATAAGGAAAACATTTATCCATAATAAGTATTTGATAAAAATATTGCCCAGCTTTGCAATGAATAATTCAGTCTGCATTAGTAAGATGTGCATGACTCTGCATGTATGCATATCTTTATAAATGCTATGGTAAATTGCTACAGGTTAATAGATACTTATATCTTTTTCTGTGTAGAATGCTATTAGGTCCAATTTCTCAAAGGAGTTGAGCCACCCAGAAGTTTAAATATGATAATGAGTTGCAGATACTTAATCTGTGTGTAAATCAGGCCATGGCAATGTTAGTCACAGGGAGGCTGTTTGGAACTGGCATGGAGGGATAATGCAGCAGCCCAAACTAGGGACATGTTCTGTAGGGCTCTGTGTATATTCATTTCACCCTAACCATCCTTTTATTATCAATACAAAAGGCATGCTTAAAATGGATACAGTTAAGTGTTTAAAAGCTGATTAGAATCTGAACAGATTGCTGATGGGAAACACCAAAAGATGGATAAGACTGATTGCCGGACACTGTGATGAAAGATGACAAACCCTTGTGAAAAACAAGACGCATAATCTAGAAAACTCACTCAGAAAGATCTCCCCACCATATTTCTACTTCTGTTTCATTATAATTGACGTTTAGGCAGGCAGTGGGAGTCAAGCAATGTAAATAGCTGTGAATGTGGCATCCTGTTGTTAAGCCCTGGACAGGCAGTGAACAAACCATGTTCCAAGCCACAGAGATGTTTATGAGGTACGTGTAAGAGAAGAGAGAAAAATAGATTGTGAAAGAGTAGTAACATTTCCTTTAGATTTAGCTTTTCTAAAAGCTCGTCATTCTAAAGCAAACTGCAGTTGCTTGATTCCAAAAACTGTGTGGTTTCTGAGAGGATTTAAGCTGGTTTGATTATTCACCCTCTGACTCCAAAGAGCTCTCTAGACTGTATCAACCCATATGCCTGGTTAAAAGTTTGCATCTGTTGTAAAGCAGTTTTGATAACACAGCGGTCCTATTGCCATAACGAAAATGTATTAATAACAGAACATTAAGAAAGTGTTGTATCTATTTATATCTCTTGGCTTATCTTTATGCACATCCTAACAGACCATTACTTCTGTACATTGAACTATCCAGTGACCCTAGAGTGGGGATATACACATGACAAGACTGTGCTAATGAAACAGGAGTTATTTTACCAGGAAGCCATGCCTTGAAGTTCACTGAAGAAAAGCAGGGCAATACAGTGCAGGCTACCAAGAGCACAGGAACACGATGACAGCAGAGCCTTGAAGGCACAGGACATTACCAGAAGCCTTAAGTACACATCACAAGTAGTAAATTACTCTTCTCAATAGAAATGAAATCTTGAGAGCTTAGTGAAACCAGTTTTAGGGCCTAACTGGGACACTGGGACATGTGTTGAGTTGTGTAACAGCCTATTGCAGCTGGCTGGCAGCACAGGTGGAGGCTCCTGTAGATGGAACAAAAGATTTCAACAAAACCAACTAGTCACACAGGAATCTCATTTCAGAATTGGGTATGCAAATTGATCACTCTGATATCCTTTATGGATGCATATGTAAAAGTATTTCATCCTAATATTTGCTCTAGTGATGTATTGCTTGTGTTTGGTTTGAGGCTTTGGTTTCACTTGGGTGCAGAAAGCTATACATTGTGGTTTTCTTGGAAAACAAACATCGACACTAAATGCTGTGTTGCTTAAAACACCTTTATTTTATACAAAGCTTACAGACCTTCACATCCCTGATGATGTCATTCCATATGTCCAATTCTAGCATAATTGGCATTGTAAATCACTGGAAAAGACTGCAAGAAGCAGATATGTTTAGACATAAAATATGGGTTTACAGCCTATGTGGTCTTTGTAGGAACAAGATTCTTGTGGCTGATTTTCAAGCTAAAGAAAACTGATGTGCCTCTTCTGCCTGCTTTTATTTTGTGCTGACATAGGCTGATAGAGCAAATAAATAAATAATGCTTACACAAAGCTGTACTAGAATCACGTTGGTTTTATAACATGGTCACACCTGAACAGCTTGATGGTGTTGAGTATGTAAATTAAAGATGTTCTTGCTGCATAAAAAGATGCTGCATGCTGTAAGCGACAAAGCTGAAACACTGACTTACAAACTAGCCATGCCATCCGGTGAGCTTGTTAAGCAGCATCCCCTCAGGAGACAGCAGTAAATGTGAATGATCAGCCAAGAATCCACTTAGTGGATATCCTGTAAGGATTCATTTCAAGCCCACATTTTTTATCTGTAGACCGTTCTGAAAAACAGTATCTGTGAAATGATTCCTTAGTGCAGACGTTTGGTGCAGGGCTGGTGTTATAACTCCAGGACTGTTTTTTTCTGAAAGTAATAAAGGATTTGACTAGAAAATAATGTGAGCAGGGTTCTGATCCACCAGAAGTTGACAGTACATGTCAGCTGTGGGTAACGGGCAACCAGCCTCCCTTGGGATTACACAGGACTCTGCGTTAAGGCAAATCTGCTTCCCCCCTCCCTTGAGACAGAAGTTTCAACCTTGCAGAAACAGCGTAACTTCACGCTTCAGCTCTTATTGACACCTCATTGCTAGAGGCATTACTCTTTCATTTTGAGACTTTATCACTTTTGCAGATTTGACCTGTTTTTTCTTTTCTTTTTGAGAGCTAGTGTTACATGCTGTTCTAAATGAGAGAGTTACCCTTAAACACTCTCTGAGAGATGCCTTCTCAGGTGTTTGGGGTTTTTTTTCCCCATGTTGTACCTGGTGTTATCTACACGAGTGTGTTTTTTTACACAGGACTCTGCGTTAAGGCAAATCTGCTTCCCCCCTCCCTTGAGACAGAAGTTTCAACCTTGCAGAAACAGCGTAACTTCACGCTTCAGCTCTTATTGACACCTCATTGCTAGAGGCATTACTCTTTCATTTTGAGACTTTATCACTTTTGCAGATTTGACCTGCTTTTTCTTTTCTTTTTGAGAGCTAGTGTTACATGCTGTTCTAAATGAGAGAGTTACCCTTAAACACTCTCTGAGAGATGCCTTCTCAGGTGTTTGGGGTTTTTTTCCCCATGTTGTACCTGGTGTTATCTACACGAGTGGTCTGTGTTTTTAGGAAGTCATTGATCTCTGCTGTATCAAATCTTAGCATGTTCATTAAGGACCTGTTTCAAATTGGCAAAATCCTCTCTACTTTTTAATTTTCCTTTATATCCTTGGTATCTGGCCTCTGGCTAGTGTATTCTGGCTCCTCACGCTGCCTCCCTTCCCCCAGCATCCTTCATTCCAGAAAGCTTTGCTTGGTAAGTACCTGGCTTCCTCTGAAGACCCCTCTAGGAGATAATGAGGTGCTATTGGCAACCTCAGGAATAAATATCTGCAGCCTCCATGCTGAGACAGGACAGAGTGCCTTCAGACCAAGCTCCAGGGTAGCTCACACTGCAGATCTGAGCAGGCTCTGACACGAGGTTATGTAGGCCAAGTCACGGTTCTGCCTGATGTTTTAGTCACCTCAGATCTAACAGGCTGTGTGATGTAAAAGCAGAAATGCATCTATTTTGCTGAATGTCTGAGCAGTTGTATCTTAAATATGTATTTTCCATTTATATTTTCTCTTGAGAGGCTGTTCATGCAATAATAACATCAATTGGTTTGTACTGAAAAGACCTAACTTAATGCCATTTTTCAGCTTCAGAAAATATGTTTAAATTTTATTCTAACAGGAGCTAATTCTTTATTTCACTCAAACAAACCCAAGATGTTCACACTGCTAAAACAAACAACAACAACAAAAAAAACCCAGCCTGGCAGTTTCAGCAAATTTTTAGCAGCATTAAACTTAGATGCATTAGCCAAGACCTCATTACCCTCACCAGATACAGCATGGTGTCTTATAAGAATTAGCAAAACTGACCTTCAGTTGTGAAATTAAGTTAATAGATTTGAGGTACATTTGGCCAAACTTCTACACTTAGTTTGGCAGGGCAGCCCCCCGGCTGCTCTGAGACATGCACCCCATTGACAGTACTGCTGGCGTGTTGGAGCTGATAGCCCAGAGCTGGGCTGCTGTGTTCTCCTCCTAAGGTGGGGTGTGAAGGTAAAAATCACAAGTGATGAGCCTTCAGGTGGGCTCAGAGCATCTCCTTATGTGGACCTTATTCCAGGGTTTGGGGCCAGATGAGGCTACAGGACCAGTCAATCTGACCATCCATCAGAGAACTACACCCACTGCAGCTGGTAAATTTGCCTCATACAAATTAGATAACTGCATCTGGGCTGCTTTTAATTGAGCACTGTATTTCCTTTTATTTGTGGCTCAGCTTTGGCAAAATCACTAATATACAGTGACAAAAATCTCCACAAAAACCACTGTGAGCCTTGGGTAAAACACCAAGGAGTGCAATTACTGATGTGCACAACAAGCCATTTCACTTGTGGTGGAAGTGTGATCCTAGCATTGATTTTTCCATTACAGCATCAAACTCCACGTATGATGCATTAACAGCGCTTCAGTGGGTGGATATAAAAATCTGTCACTTGTTACAGCTGCCTCAGTGCCTGCCCTCTAACAGCCTTAAAACCTGTGCTGTGCCCCACCAGAGGGTGTTTCAGTGGTGTGAGAAACGATCACTTTGACACATGAGAAACTAGATAGTGAGGGGGGACATGGCAGCACATCCTATCTGCAAGATTGCACCTGCTACAGCACCCTGACTGGTGCAGGCGAGGGAGTCGGGAGTCGCAAAGTGGGCAGGAATTAAATGAGTAATTTATCCCTCGAGATGGGAAGCTGCCAGTGCAGGGGTGCCAGTGTACCCTGGCACTGCATGTGGGGCATGACCTGCTGTGCCTGGGGTTGGGTGAAGCCCTTTGTCTCATCCTCGTATGAAAGCACTGACCCAAGGCAGACATGAAGAAAGAGCCTTCCCACAGTTCCTATTTCTGTGTAAGGACGTTTTCTGAATCCCCAAGATACAACTGCTGTGTTACCCACTTTGTCCACCTGCCAACGCATTTGCTTTTGAAGCACACTTGGTAAATGTTTGCTCCATGTGGCTTAGCCATCCTGCACAAAGTCTTAATGTCTTCTGTGCTGCACCTTCAGAGGTGCTTTGCTTTGCCTAAAATGTGTGTGAGGTGTCTCACTAGGATCCTCAGAGCCACAAAAAAGGACAGCAAAAGGATTCAGAAACAGCACATCAGACCCTCCACCTTCCAATGGTGGAAGTTTTGGAAGGAACAAAGTGTAACAAGAGTCAGGGACATGCTGTCAGATGCTGTGGTAAGAAGAGGTGCGGGAGTGCATCAGGATCAATACAGCATTTGGATGAATCCAGAAATAATGGTCTTGTACCAGCCTAACATATGAGCAGTCTGGAAAAACTTGCTCAAGTTCAAGAGGTTACAGGCAAGAAGATAGTTAGCAAAAAATAGAGTGGAACTGGGAGAGAAGCAGGGAGGATTGGGAGAGTGAGAGGGGATAATGAGAAGGGATAAGTTGTTGTACATTGTGGTTTAACCCCAGCTGGCAACTCAGCCCCACACAGCTGCTCGCTCACTGCCCCGATGGGATGGGGGAAGACAATTGGAAGGGTAACAGTGAGAAAACTCTTGGGTAGAGATAAATACAGCTTAATTACTGAAATAATAAGAATTTGTAATGGAAAGGAAATTATGAAAGCGAGAAAACTAGAACCCCAGAAAGATGCAAAAAACCCCAGTTGCGCACCACCAACAGACCAATGCTCAGCCTGTTCCTGAGCAGTGGCCCCTCACCAACCTTCCCGCAGCTCTGTGTCCTGAGCATGATGCCAATGGGATGGGATATCCCTGGGGTCACTTGGGGTCAGCTGTCCAGGCTGTGTCCCCTCCCAGCTCCTTGTGCAGCCCAAGCCTGCTCACTGGTGGGTGGTGCAGAAAAGGCCTTGAGTCTGCGTATGCACTGCTCAGCAATAATGAAAACACCATGAATTATGAATGGTGCTTGCAGCACAAATCCAAACCACAGCCCCAAAGTAGCTACTGTGAAGAAATTGAGCTCTACTCCAGCCCAAGCCAGCACAGTGCAAAAGCAGTGCAGTATTTCTCTAATGTGCTAAATAGAAAAGTGGTGACCTGTTGAGATTTTATATCATAGGGTCAGTTTATGTAAGCATTCACTTTCCTATGCTTGATACCTGAAAGTGCTATCACTCATCCAGACTTTCCTGGGATTAGTTTTACCATAAAATGACAGTCTGGCACTCAACAATTTGATCTGAAGATAAGTTAAATTTATTCGGTATCAGCAGTGCATTGTTCTGCATGGCTTGGGGCAGTGTGATTCATCACATGTAAGAATCTCCTGCAAGAATATTAACTAATCTTATAGGAATATAAATGTGTTAAAGAAATTTGGCCCCCAAAAATTACTTCCTTGCTTTCGGTAATTCTTATTACTATTTCTTTTTAAGCAGGCTTTCCAATACTGCAAACTGCAACACTTCCTGGCTTTGTTGTTGTTTCTTGTATGGCTAACTGGAGCCAAAAAGGTCCACATAATGTTTGGGTTTCTCCTTACAAATGGCAAGAATAAGCTCCAACCCAGGGACTTTGAAAACTAAATGCTTCCTCCCCAGTATTCCTTAGCAAGCAAAATTTTTCCACCCAAAAATAGTCTGACATTGTCCAAACACAGATGCCAGCAGGAGCAGAAAAGAAACATGGAAATATTTTTGCTTTCTTTCCTAGTACATGCAGATAAAGAGCAATATTTATCTGCACACACTAAATCATTTAAACTTTTGTAGTACCCTATCAAATTTGTATTCCTTCTACCTCCCCCACTGGCAATAACGTGCCACAAAATGAGTTCTGTAAGTCACCCCTTGTCAGACTGCCTCTGTTGGTCTGGCTCCATGGAGTCACTTGTGTGGTCCTGCCTGGAGTTACCAGCAGCTTCACGGAGGTGCTCGGCAGGGCCGTGGGAGAGGCTGCCCGGCCCTGCTGGTTCTCATGCCGGGCTGTAATGGTCTCTCTCCGGCCTGTTCTCTTGCCATGAATCACCTCTCACAGGGGAGACCTGGGAGCAGCCCTTGGACTTGCTGTCCCACCAGTGTTCAGAAGACTGAAGTCTCTGCCTGAACAGCAGACACACAAATCTCCTGCTGCCCTGCCACATCCACCCTTCCCCGTGGTCTGTGCCCCCCGTACGCCTCCAGCTTTGCCAGGAGGAACTCTCATCCTTACGGTTACTCCTCGGCCTGACCTCTCTGTTGGAAGGCTGCCAGCAAAATTAGAAATTAATTTCAGGTCTAGCGGTGGTTTTACGTGATGCAACTGCTTGTCTGCTGGGAACATGATTCAATTCCCAGATAGAGTCACTGGGCACTGAACAGACTGTGCAGAGTAACAGTTTTCAATCAATACTGACCTGAGCTGGCGATGAACCCATCTGGAAGAGATGAGAAGCTCTGCAAAGCTCCCATTTACAATTCCCTTTGACATGCTGATTCCCTAACACTGGCCGATCCCTTCTTTCCCAGGATCATTATGAAGCAAACTCTATTTCATTTAGGCCATGACCTTATGTTTGATTTTTCAGAGAATTATGACCTACTTTGTGGCTGGGCTTTGTGCTTGTTTTTAACTCTTCAGATGGAGTAAATACTACGTAAGTTAATTAGCAGAGGACAAGCATTTATTTTTAATACTTTTAATAATTTATTTTTAATATTTTTATAGCTCCTTAGTGTAACCAGTGTAACGTAAAAATATTTAGGGCCCTTCTTTGTAAATCTAACAAGTACTAGTTCTGAATCCGTTGCTTTTACTCCTAACCTTGATGAAGTGTCTTATACCTCACTGCACAGTATTACATGAAGTTCTGCCAAAATGAAACCTCTAGCCTGAAACACTGTAAAGAGTCCATAGCTTAGAATAATGCTGCATCTTGCCACTGGCTAAACTGATCTAAGCCTAACCATGTCTACAGGAAGAAAGGAAAAACAAAAAAGGAGATTCCCCCCTCCCCATGCTTTTAATCCACCTTTCTCTATACTAATCTGAAGATGAGCTTGTGAATAGTCAATAAGGAGGCCAAGGCCCAGTTTGCTGAGCATCTGGCCTAGATCCTTGTATATAATTTATATTTTGAACCTCATCACACCAGCAGCAGATTGTGTTCCTGAACAGTAAATATTGACTGCTATGAGGCCCTATTCAGCTTCAACAAAACATTCTTTTCTATCCTAGCTCTTTTCCCAGATTAAGTCCAGATAAGCAAATTAAAGTGTGTCACAGCAAGATAGGCAAACATAGCAGGGTTTTGAAGCTGTGTTTTGATTTTTGCTGGAAAGGAAGTATGTCACCGATGTAAGTTAACCAGGTCACATTGCAGTTTCCCCAAATTATATTTGCCCCGCTTCTAAAAAACAATAAAGGTGCTGCTAATTGGGCCGCACAGCACATTTCTGAATAGTGTGGTACATAACAAGCAGACCTCTAGGAACAGGGGGTAACCAAAAACCTGATAGAGACACAGCCCTGAAGACTTTAATTAGCTGAAACAGTCTCTGACCTTCACTTCACTTTGTCCAAATAGAGCCTCCAAGACAGGGTGTAACACATTTATCCAATAAACTTGTCACACGGGAAAGGCTGTGCAGCAGTGCTTGGTTGGGCCTGCCTGCACCGAAAGGTAAGAGGATCTCAGGTTGTTTACCAGAAGGTATTACACAATGCACAAGTTAAAACCAGGCTGGCAGGCTCTGTGGGAGCCACACTGCATAGCACTTCCCCAGCTGCCTGGGTCAAAGGCTTGCATAACGTCAAGAAAAGTAATGTGTATCTGTGATATTATTTGAAGAAGCTTCATTAAAAATATAATCTGGTGTAATTTTCCAGCTCAGCGTGTAATTTTGAATTTCTAAGATATAAAGAGAAAAAAAGGACTAGCTCATTATATTGACATACATTGTTTGGTTAGTATTAGATTTTGTGGCACTCTCAGTAAACAATTTCACACATTTAGGTAATTTCTTGATACAATTGCATATGAGTAATTATGCCAGGAAACACAGACTTGCTTTATCCTTTCATGCAGTGCCAAGTAAGAAGCTCTGATGAAGTCAGAGCAGTTACTCCAATGTGAAATGCACAAGTCTCATCCTCACACCACACAGAGCGATGCTGTCACCGTTTTGTTTTAAGCACACTATTCTGCACTGAGTCTTCAAATTTATGTTATTTGACTCAATAAATGTTTGATGGTCTCAGTGTAGCATCTAGTGGAGAAAGGGTAAATAACAGAAAAAATGCAAAGCAGAACTGTGCCATTAACCCTGGTGCACAGGAGGGATGAAAGTGTGCCCTGTTGGGGAGGAGGAATACTGGGAATACTCCCTCAAACCATTCAGTGGAACACCTGGAGGGTTTCTGCAAAGTGGCTGCAGTTAACTGGGTACAATGCAGGGCTTCTAATCCTGGCAGAACAGGATGGTATCACTGGCCTGAATTGAGCTCAGAAGAGTCTCTGTGTCTGAGGTACGCAATTGCTATGAAGGCAAATTGTCCTTTAGAAACTTCCCTACTTACTTTAAATTTGCTTTTGCTGCAACAGTTATGCTTCTGTCCTGGCTTAGTCAGTTTTGTGTTTCTTGAGTTCATGCTAATACTGTCTCCAATTTAACTACAGAGCCGGAGCTGCTGTTCCCCAAATTGTGTCCTGACTTAGCCCCTGCAAAACCCAAATGATGTCTGTGTTGCTGCAGCAGCTGGTCACACTGGAAACACCACTGCCAGATCTGGCACAGAGGGGACTTGGCTCAGGACTAGTCCAGGACCCACAGTGCAGCCAGACCTCGCAGGGCTCAGGGAAGTTGTGAATGCACAAGCAAAGCAGGAATTGTTCCCGCTGCCTTTGCATATTTAATCTGGGATTCAAGGGCTTAGCTTTCGAGACATACCAAGTCTCAGCAGGTCCTGAAAAATGGGGTCCTCTGTGTAATTATATAACAGCAGCAAAAAAAAGCTTAGTGTAACATTTTTAATATATTTTTTTTCTGAATGTCATTCTTGTATCCTGTTTTTAAACAAATTAGAGTTGCATATACATGGTAAAAGAGAAGAAAGCCTAATTTTCAATAACCATGACCTTAATAAAGTATAGAAGGCTTTATAATTTTATATGTTTTATAATTATTTTCTTTAAACTTTATTGTGACTTTTCAAGTGCATAATGTCTTTAGTATTTTATGGGGAGGTGAACAAAGAAGCACAAATCCATATATCAGAATCTGCCTCTAGGCACAGTTTATAGTGGAGAGTCCTCCACTGTTAGAGGGGGGAGACAGCTATGAAATTAATGAAGGGTTTGCAGAGCCCATTCCTCATGATATGGCATGGAAATGTGCTGCCTTGGGCAGGAATACAAAGTAGAGGGTATGTCCCTCATTAACGGTACCTCTAGAGAACACTGTGATTAATCCAAAATTATCTGAGATACAATTTCTTTGCAATTCATGAGGAGTCTCTGTATGTTGCCACATATGTGTAGCAAGCAATTACAGAAGAATCTGCATTAGCCTTGTGGAACTAACCAATATGTAGCAGCAGACTCAAGGGTTCCCCATTCTGTATTTGTCCTTGCTAAATCTTTGAAGCAAGATAGACATGTGATCAGATCTGCTCACTCCTTCATCCCTATTAGCACATTGGCATGTGTAAAGTAGGGGGGATTCCCATTTTCCTACCTTGGTGCAGAGACTAGAGCTGAGAGGGCTGCCTGCAAGCAGTGGGACTGCCCAGGTTGTTTCCTGAAGTGCCTCCCAGGTCATCTCCTAAAGTGCCTTTCAGCTCTGTCCTAATCTCAGTCCAACCCCTCATTACTTGATGTTTTCCTATTCTTCTGAACTGCTGGGGGTCTTGTGTGGTGATCCCAGAACAAGTTCACTGCAGTAAGGGTAAGTATCCTGTTTTTTGAGTACTTAAGAAGGAGCAGCAGACATCACCAAAAAAAACCCTCTCACTGCAGTCCAGTCAGTGACAGAGCCTGGGGCTGGAGAGAAAGAGCTTTTCCACAAAGAGGAATTCATGCACGCTTTCTACTACTACTTTCTACTTCTAAAGGTGACTTAGGAGTATCAGTAACAATACTGTTGGTAAAGCCAAGCATTCAGAAAAGTTTGTTTCCAAGATTGTGAAATAACATAGGTGCATTTTAATTTTCATTCTGTTGTTCTTTGGGTTTTTCCTTGACTTTTTCAACTTCCATGTTTCCAAGTCCCCACAACTATTATGACTAGAAACATCATCATTATCACTCTTATCATCAGTACCATGGCTGTTTATAACACTAGTACATGAAAGCTAAGATTCTTAGATAACAAGCAAATTTTACGAGCTGTGGGTAATATTACAGACCTGCTATAGATCAGATAAAAGCCACATTAAATGTGCAACTAAATGCTAGCCTTGGTGGTGGTGTCACCAGAGCCATGAAGCACTGAGACATGCTGGCCTCAGTGTGTGGTCCCTTTGGGGTTGAATAAGAAAGGTGCAGGTAGAGTAATGGTGTAAGTGCAATACAGTGCTTTGTTGGTTTCAGTGTTGTCAGTCCATAGGGCTGGCAACTCACCCTTTAATGACATCTCTCATCTCCTGTTCCCTGGTAACCCAGAAGCCAATATTGTGTCTGTGAAAGCATCTTTCCAGGGCTCTATTCACCAAATGGCAAATAGTTTGAAAACTTCCACTGGCTCTCTGGTCCTCTTGTCTTTGCTAGAAGTTTCGTATGTCATCTGGTACGCTACATCCACACTATTTTTAGGGTACAAATATTTTTAAATAAAAAGGAACACATACAACATTTTTTACTCTTGATCTGAAAATATATTTCCACTCTATTAGAAAATGCAGTGAGCTGAATTTTCTGTAAATGTTGATGTTTGTTATTATAATTAGTCTGGCTAATTTGTACATGATCAGCCCAAGCTTTGTAATATTTTTTGCTACTTATGACATGAACTTTGGAACCAAATCAGGAAGCCAGAAAGTGAACATTCATGAATCAAAAATGCAGAACAGGTTGCACAGTTCCTGGAAGAACGTAACTGGTCAAAAAATCCCTCTTGGCAGTTTTTTTGCAGGGAGGCCAGAATGTGGGTGTACCAGGAAGTATTTTGCACATATTTTTTGTTTAGCTGAGTTGCTGCTGTGCCATCTTTGTCTTTTTCTCAGGACAGGCCAAATTTGGCAGTGTTCTGTACTGTACTCTAATTCAAGGTCAGAGCAAACCACAACAGTCAATAAACACTCTTTTACTTTTCTCTTCAGAGATATTTGTAAAGAACACTTCGGGAACATGTAATGTCATACTGCAATGGAGAAAGCCATTTTCAGGACTGGGGTTGCATTTCTGGCTATGGTTTACCAGCAGGGGAAAAGCCCTGCACTGCTGCTGGCTGTTGGCAGACAATGCCGACCTCAAAACCGCAACTGTGAAGCTGCGGCGCGGTGAGAGGTGACACACGGTCTCCGCTGTGTCTCACACAAGTGAGTAGTTCTGTGCAAACTTTTGTAAAGAAGCCTGGGAAAGGCCAAAGTAACCATGCACTGCAGTATTATTTTTTTTTTAATCCTCAGCAAAAAATAATGGGAAGGGATGACAGAGAGGCCATTTTCTCCTCTCTTCTTCTATATGTATTGGTATTTTTCAAAAGGTTTCCTGATGTTCTACTGGAAACAGGCCTGAAATATGAAACTGCCCATCTGAAAGCCGGAGCTCATTCCAGTGTTTGCCTTGTAGATCAAGGAAGCAAAACCAACACAAGCAACTTCTTCACTGATGTACAGTGTGTGCTGCTTATCTACACAAGCTGCTCTCACCTTAAGAGAATGAAGTACTGTGGCCTTCACTCAGAGACCTCAGCAACAGAAATTTAAATAGCACTGAGTACAAAACAGAGCAACCTGTGCACTTACATCATTCTTATTAGAACCAGTGCTATCTGACTTTCAGCTTTGAAAGAAAACTGTCTACTTTCCTGATAGTTACCTACTATTCAGCCAAATACAGGTCAAGGTAAAGTTAGGGAAAAATAAAATAAAGCCTATGGAGGTGAAACCTGTATGTCTGAGCTGCTCATTTCAAATATTAATTGAATTTTTTTATCACTGTAGAAAGAAATCAATAGTAGAATTGAACTAATTCCTCACAAATGGAGCCCACTGATACTCTTGCTTCTTTGCATGTATTTTTCTCTCCTCCCAAATACTCCAGAAATTTTCCGACAAGTTCCAAATCCAGAAGGCTTTAGTGGCAGTTGTTAGTGCTGGGTTGCTTAATGATGGACTTAGAAAAAGAAAAAAAACTATTTTAAAACATGCAACACAGCTCAAACCAAAGTTATAGTCCTATTGCAGAAATTACTGGGTAAGGTTGTTTGGGCTAAGTCAAAATGAGGGTCTAACTAAACCATCATTTTTGGCTTTGTATGTATGCAACTGGTTTGCTAAATTAAGATCACTGGATCTCATCTCAAAATGTTGATTAAATCCCTGTTAAGGTTCTAAAAATGTTCATTAGCTGTTTCATTGATTTAAATGTTTTACTGGGATTTATCAAGTTCAGTCCCCACAGGATATGATAGGAACCAAGAGGTCTGAGGTGGACATCTTTCTGCTGCAGCTGTAATATAAGAAAGGCTGACCTGAGTTGTAGATGCTGAAAAGCTTGATGCAGAGAAATTTTTTAGCTTTCTGCCAGCATCCGTGTGAAAGTCTTACTTTCACACGGATGCTGGCTGAGAACAATGAAGAGGCTTTTGTAAAGTAATTTTTTATTTTGCACTTGTTGTTTGTTATGTAGTTTGACTGGAGAAATATTTTGAAATGAGTGTTGTAGAGTTTAACCAATCATTCTAAGAGGTAGATGGTCAAAAGACCAATAACCTTATGCCATTCAAATGAACCAGGTTATATAAATGAGTTTGGAAATAAGTAATTCCATTCCTTCCTAGACCAAAGCCTGTGTTGGTTTTCTCGCTGTCCCCGGTACAACAGCGACACCGAGTCACACCAAAGTCCAGGTAACCTGGTGCTCTGCAGTTGCCTACAATAGAAATATGAGGACAAAGCAGTTACAGCTTAATTTCTCCTCCTATTTACTAGTTCAATCTCTGACTATCTAAGGACAGAATTGGAGGCTCTGTCCATTTCTCTGCAAAGCCACCTGTTTTTCTGTTAATTTGTCTAAGAACTTCTTGCAGCCCTAAGTATTTTTGGCATCTAAAAGATCTCATGATGATGAATTATCCAAATTAAGCAGATGTTCTTTAAATAGTACTTCCTTTTGCTTGTTTTACACTTCCATCTGAAAAAATATTCTTAGATTCATCGTTGTTCTCATAAGAAATGAGTAATTGTTCCCTGTTCACCTTTCCCATGTCAGACTTGATTTTTGATACCTGTATTACATCTCCCATTTCTCCTCTATTTTCTAAGTAGTTCCAGAGTACTTCATCCATCTTAGAAGGAATTCCATCTTTCTGGTCAATCTAGTCACTCTTTTTCCTGTTTTTTCATGTTTTTCCATGCTGAAGATGCTACCGCATATCAAGATGCTATAAGCAGAATTTTGTCTTGTATTAAAGGACAGAACATTATTCCTGAAGATTAATACAGTAGCATTTTATTTTATTGCTGCTTTTTCATTCTCTTCTGTCCTTATCAGTCCTAACTGCCTCTCTGAGCACTGAGATAACAATTTCAGAAAACTATCCATAGTGACTTCAAGATACCTTTGCTGATTGATATGAACTAATTAGCACCTGCTATGTTGCACTAGTAGAGATTTTTTTTTTGTTTTCCTTTCATTGACATTTGTGATCATTGCATTTTAGCTGCTATTTTATCACCTACTCCATCTTTATCATGTTGTTTTTTCTTTTGGCTACTTTGTGTCAGCAGTTTTGGTTTTCCTGAATAATTGTGAATCCGTAGAAAACACTGTCTAATCCTGTTTCACTTACCACTTGTGAATAGGTTGTAAAGCTCAGGTGCATTTGGAATCTCACTGGTTGCTCCCTTCTTTGTGATCATTTACCCGTCTTTCTTCCCTTTGCAGCAGTTACCAATCCCAAAGAGAGCTCCCCTCCTGTGCTTTGTAAAACTGTTTGGGGAAATCTTTATACATGATTACTTCATCCAGGCTGCATGTTAAATGTTCTTCACATCATGTCTGCAGTTTCTTTAGCAGTCAGGCTTGGAAGATACCCCGAACATACTCTGTGTCTCCCTGAGTCCCATACATTTGGATTTCCTTTCTGTGGAAATTAGATTGAGAGTGAAAGCAAGGTGGGAAGAGGAGAGGAGGAAGAAGATAGCAGAAGATGGTACAACCTTGGTCTTCTTCCGACAGGGAGTTGATTATGGCTGAGGACTCTGGTGTCCCAGTGTTTGTACAAAGTCTACATAAGCCAGCTCCTCTTCATCAATGTTTGCTGACTTTGCTGACATTTTTAAAGCACTACCAGGTTTGCAGTTTCTACTTCTCATTACATGGCGATGAGCCATGTGTTAGACTGACTGGTTTGTCATTTCTGTTTTCTCTGAAGTCTTGTCTAAAAATTTCTATTCCTCCAGAACTGAGTTCACTCCAAACCATAAATTACAAAGCACAGTTAATAGTTTGGCGATTTCAGATCCAAGTTCCTTTTGAACCCTGGGGTGAAAAACACATTGTCCTGGCAGTCAGGTACTGTACAGTTCACTGATTGGCTCCAAAACCACAGGTACTCAGTTTTGCAAACATGTTTTTTTCTGACCATGCCCCTAAAAAGGTTTTGTTGTGGCAATCACCTCAAAATCTGCCATAAAGAACAGTGATGGAAAAAAAGTACTTAGTTTTCTCCTGTTTCCCCTGAATGCTTCTGTTACATCTCTGTTGCCTGCTACTTCCTCACATTCTCTGGCAGATCTGTTCTTGATGTGTTTGGAAAAAATTTCATGCTTCAAAATATTTTTTGACCTGGTTTATTACGGGTTTTTTTCCAGAGTTTATGCTACTTGCCAGAGTTTATGGTACTGCTTTTGCACAGAAGCAGAAAATAACAGTATTCCACAAGTGAATGCACAAGTGGACTTCACAAAAAGGCTCGGCTATTTGCAGTGGCTATCTAGAAGTTCAACATTGTGGTATTCTGATATGCATTAAAGGCAAAGGAGTTTGTCAAAGGCTGGCTGAAGAAAAAAGGACTTAGAGAAATATGGTCCAGAAACTTTAAGTACTGATGTTTCCATTCCCTTTCAGTCTCAGTGTATTTCTGAGTATTATCTGTTAAATATATTTATAAAAGGAATACAGCCAGCCTCCAGATTGGATGATAGCTGCAACAGGCTTATTACCACAAATTACTGTTTTGCAGTGTTCTAACAATTAGTACTGTGGAGCCCTATGGCACCAGGTATTGCACAAACTTAAAGAAAAAATGAGTCCCTGTCCCAGGCAGTGAAATTATTCTGTCCCCCTAGCTTAGGACACTGCCAAACACCCACGTTCAGTATTTATGTCCATACTATGGACTATGGATGTGTCCCAAAGCCATGTTCCAGCACAAACTTCTCTGCCATTTATGCTGAGCAGCGGCACTTCCTGCATGGGATTTGGCCAACTTTAAGGTTGTTCCCTGAGTAACGTGTGTATGTTAAGGGCTTTGCTGAATTAGGACCCTAATTTATAGAAAATGTATCTGCTTATAAACATATATTATGCTTGATCAAGCTTAGCGTTAAGATTAAGTGCCTTGTCTCCTCTTTTCACAGCTAAACTCCACCTGTGGCGAGAGTCATTTATCTTGAATTGCTTTAATGCAGTGTTTAAGTGCGTCTTCTTGGCCACAAAGCAGTTTGCATGTATTTCAGTGAGAGGCTTAAAATCCCATTCACATTTTTAATATACATTTTTCTCACATAAATTATCACAGCTTGGTTGGCAGGTCTTGCATGAGTAATAAGGTTGTTGGCACAAACATATACCACAGATCTGTTAGGTAAAGCAGAAGCTTTTGTATGCTTCTATATTTACACAAGACGTTTAACTTGTACAAAATGGTTTAAGATACTGGTGTTTAACTAGCAGGACACAACAAGTCATGAGATAACATATCCTCCCCAAAATGCATCAACAGAGTACAGATAAATCCCCATGCACTGGTTTGAAAATTAAACTCTTGCTATGCAAAATATCTTCACAAAATTCAGCTTTCATTGCTCGTGTATACAGGCAGACAACAGCCAAAAATTTGCTGTTATATGAAAGAGCCATGCTCCTGAAAGAGAATTGAGCTGAATGCACTTTTTACATGAGAAAGGAATGTGCACTTTCAAGTAAATAATAACAAAGTGACATTTCAGTTTGCTTTCTCTCTTTCATTCATAATTTTGGGAAGTGATTGCTCAGGGTATACAACATAGATCTCAGAATTCTGCAAAGTAAGTTTTTTGCTGAACTCTGCATTGTAAGGTCTGAGCAATGTCTGCACTCAAACATCCCACAGTGCAATTCTGCTCCACTGCTGTTGTAAGAGCATGAGCTGGAGAACTTTGTCTCAATATGTGTTTAGCGCTCTTGCAAAGTAGGCCGGACCTGAAGTACTCTGCAAATGGTGGGAATCTTCCACTGCTTTGATTTAGGGCTTTGAATCAAGTCTTCTGTAAACAACAAAATGCAGAAAAGACAATGTATTGCAAGGAAATAACTTTGGAATGTATATATAGTATCTGTACGGTCACTGATTTTGTGTTAGATCAGCAAAACAAATCCCTTTGTAACAGTGCAAGGTTACATTTGCCAAAACAATGTTGTGTAGTCCCACGGTCACCACACTGAGTGGTTTGGGTTGCTGCTCTATCACACTCTGTTGAAAGTAATGTATTAATTATTGTTCTTCTCAAATTGAGCATAACTGTATGTTTAACACAAACTGTGCACAAGAAAATGATATGAAAATGTGAGAGGCAGAATTGGAAGCTTAAGTGCAAATGGATTAAAATCTATGTATGCAATTTGTGACTAAATTTGACGTGATCTGAATTATCAGGAAACCAAGACAGCTCTGCAGCTAAGGATGCCTGTAATGCACAGAAGAACATATGCCCTGCTCAAGAGGCTGGCAGCAGCTCACAAATGCAGGATGCAGTTGCTGGATGTCTCTACATGCACCACAGAAAGTTTGTCTCTATAATTACAGAGATGTTCAAGAAGAGCTGGACAAACATGAATGTAGTAAGGAATGGCATTACTGATGCTGTATTATTTTGGGGCTTTATGAAATCATCAGTCTAGAAATTGTTCAATCCAGGGGAATCATTCACGTTTCAAGCTTTGTCATCTTATAGACTTTTGTTAATAAAATGTAAATCTCAGCAACTTGTAACTTTTCTACTTGTTATCATTAAGAAGTCTATTATATAAAAGTGGTCCAGTGATTGTGATCTGAAATTTCTGCTTGACTGCGTTACCCAAATTCAGTCTTTTCACCCCTGATTCAACTTGTTCCTGAAAGAAGTCATGTGGAATATCCTGTATATTCTAATACTCATTCAGGAAATGGGAGAGGTTACAGGTCCTTGGATTATTAAGCCTATTAACATGGAGGGCGTACGATTGCTTTAGTAAAAGTAATTGGGGGAAAACACTGCTAAGAGGGAAGGACTACTTAAGCAAAAGAACAAAACTGGCACAAGAACAATTTAGGTTGGCAATATGTATAAGGTTTGCAAACATCAAACGAATGAGATTTTAGAAAGCTTCCTAATTGGAAGAGAACATGCAAACTTCTTCAGTATTACTCCACATCTTGCTATGGTTAGGAATTTAATTGTGAAATCCAGGAACTCATTCCCAAACATTGGACTCAGTAATCTTAAGGGTCTTTCCCAGCCTAAATGATTCTATATATTCTATGTGTCTGTTATTAGGTAAAGAGCTTGTTGTGAGAGGTTGTATTTTAGTTAAGTGGACATTAAAGTCATTTTTAATCAAACTCTTTCATACACAGTGTAAGTACATCAAAGGACCGAGTTGTGTTAAACCACGTCTTTGAACGCAAAACTTCCCATGGGCCACATATGACTATCTTTATGTAGCCAAGAGGCACAATACATCTTATACTGTGGAAAGCTCTGCAAGGACCTACAGGCAGTAATGACCCCCTGGGACATTTGCAGGGTGAGGCTGGGTGGCCATGTGACCAAGACGGAGGGTTACGACATTAAGACACCTCCCCTGCTCCTCTGTGGCTCATTTTCTCCCTCCGAAGGGCGCGGGTCAGAAGATGAGCCTGCGGCTCCACGGGCACAACCTCCCTCAGCAGGACCCCGTCCCACAGGCAAGGGAGAACAGCGAAAACCAAGCACAAC
>NW_008239283.1:9967679-10004067 GCF_000691975.1 Corvus brachyrhynchos | reverse complement strand
GGGGGAAGGCGCGTAAACAGCCTCGAGGGGAACGAGCTGCGGGGGCAGGTCGGGGTCTCTGAAATGCGGTGAACTCTGCCGAACGCCTGAAACGCATTTTTATTTTAGCGTGTTTAATATAAAACTTTGCGATCCTGTGCTTTCTAGGCACATGTGCGCGTTGCCCTGGTTATGGGCAGGGAAAATAGGTTTGAGTGCTGTCGTTGCATTCCTCTGGTACATTTTTAGTGTCTCCCTCGAGCAGAAGGCTTGTATAATCGCTGTGTCTATATGCGACAGAGGCTTTCCGTGTACCTGGTGATGGGTTAACTCGTGCATGCTGGTGCAGCACCGGCTGGAAGAGGAATAAAATCTTTTTCCTTTCAAAAATCTCGAAGACCTAGTAGCTAACTAGAGAGCTGCCAGTGTACGTGAAATGTTCCTACCTCTGGTCTGTTACACATCGTTCAGATGCAAAATGCACGTGAATGAACTTTATGGTGCTATTTACACCCATCCAGGACTTCAGTGTGGCCAAGCTGTTAAAATTTTTTTGAACTGTGCGACAGAAAATATTTGTGTATTATAGAAGTGCTAATGGATCTCAGCTCAAGAGTAATTGTTAGACTGCAGTGTGCACATACATTTGCTCACCCATGGGCTATTTCTCTTGCCCTGAGCTAAACTCAGAGTTCTGTGGTAAGGGGGTTTTGTGAGTGCACGTTTGCCTGCTTGTTTTGGCAAATAAGTGCTCTGTAATGTTGGGAGCCACCGACGTGTTCACACGCATGCAGACATTGTGTGCTCGTCACATTGTAAATGTGCGTTGCGGGCGTACAGGAATGAGTTACATTAGAATTGGTAAACCCATTTTTTATTAGATACGTATATTGTAGGAAAGTTTTCCAGTTCATTGCCTGAACATAATATATTCAGTATTGTAATCTTATGGATGCCATTTTCTTGACAATGGATTTCTTGCTTCACTGACCTAAAAAGTTGTTTTTACATATTGGCATGACTCTGGCTTGCACCATGTTGATAAAATAGGATTCTGGGTGATAAGCTTACAAATATGTACGTGTGTCAATATGTTTCCCGGGCAAGTTTATGCTTTATAAACTCAGAAATGTACTATTAGTCTGATTTTTTGCTATAATTTTGTTGTCATTACAGTTTCTTTGTATTTTTAGATGATGTGTGTTTTTAATTGTAGTTTTTTTAAAGTCAGATTAAACATTGAAATACAGATGCATTTTCCTTACTAGCAGAAATGTATTAAATAATTTCACCTTTCAGTATGTTTTCCTTATGTTTGCAGTTAAATTTGTTTGGAATCAGATTTACCTGTTTAGAGTGTACTTGATGGTTACTTCTTGTTCAGCAAAATTGTCCATGTATTGTTTGTTGCCGTGCTTTACAATTCTCATGTCCTGTTAGTGTCTAATTTGGGTTGTACATAGCAGTATTGATGGAACACCCTTGCTAAAAATACTGTCAGGGTTGGGTACACTTTCACTATAGCAGCAGGAAAGTTCAGCCAATACTGTTTTTCTGTGACTAGAATTAATTTGTTATTAGCAGCTATATTTGTAATGCATGAATAAAAACCAAAATCCTGTAATCTTAGAAGTAATGCTAATGACTCTGTGGAGAGGATGAGCTCTCTGTTAATGAGCAGAGTTCATATAGTACTATTTACATGTCACTGCCATTAGCATATTTGAAATATATGGTAAGTTAATACTCAGGGTGCATAATTTTGGCTCAGATCCTGCAGTGACCCCTGTTTGGGCAGAGGGATCCCTACACAAAAGTTGCTGCAGGAACTTGAGCTCAAACATTGGCTGTGACTCAGTGGACTTCAGGACAAACACAGGGCTCCTTTGCTGTGTGTGACTGGTTGTGTTTGTGTGATGTCATAGGGGCTTCTGGGCATGCAGGGCTCCAGGGCTGGCAGCCTAATACACTGGTGTGTGACATGATTACTCGGGGATAAAGGGACTTGTAAAAGATTTCTTTCATATTGTAACAGCACTGCTGAAAGGTCCTGAGCAGCATCTGGGGGTTCCATTTCACTGGGTCATTATTCATGGTTGTTACTTTATGAGGAGTTTGTTGAGTGTACGTGGGAGTTTTGTGCATTGGTTTATGTGCGCATATGCACGCTCTGCAGGCGTGTTCTGGAGAATTGAGTGGAAGTTAAACTGGAGGGGAAGATAAGCAGGATGGGTCAGCCATAAGCTCACCTGCATGTGGGAAACAGAATAGCTTGCTCCAGGCAGTTTAGACTTTGGATGTAGTCAGTGGGTTGGGTAAATGTCTTCTGAAAATTACAGTGGATTGGATATTCTGTTTTAACTTTTCAACTGGTCAAAACTTTAATTAAAACAAACGGTAGTCATGTGCATGTTTTTTGTTGTTGTTGGAGTCAATGTTAAGACTATTTTCCTTAAACTGATAAATAGTACATTTCTATGGTTTGTCTTCTTGGGTCTTCTTACTACCAATAGTTTGATCCTCTGATTCGTCATGAATGTGCGTTGCTCCCTCCCTCCCCCAGTTTGGGTTTAAATTTGGTGCAAGATCATGTGAATCCCATGCCTTCACATCCTGTTGCTGTGTCACCTCACTTCCATTCTCACCAATTATAAAGTGGTCAAATAAGAGAATCTTTCAGCAGATGGTTGACTGTGCTTTTTGTTTTTTTAATACCACACTTTCACTCTGGTGTTGTCACTTTTCATAAAATGGCCAGACAAAATTCTCATGGGTTTTAATGTGCTCCAACCTAAATAGCTGTAAAAATGGTTTGTGTATGTATATAATATGGAATTGTTCATGGGGGAATGAAGGAACTGTGAAGGTGGAAGAGAAAAGAGGGGAGAATGGCCTGAGCAGGAGAAAAAAATCCAAGGAGCTCAGCAGTGGGCTGGTAATCAGCAGCAGATCTTTGCTGTCTGGACCAGCTGTTGATATATGCTTGTTTGGGAACAGAGGCTGTTTTTCCTTCAGGACTTGTAATCCACTGAAGTAGCACAAAAACAATTTTCTGTAGGCTTTTGAAAACCTTTAGTTTCTAAAATTTTGGAGTTTCTTATGAGTTTTTTTTAATCTATGTAATTATTATAGTATTATATATGCAGGTATATATTCAAAATCTCCATCCTTATTTTGGAGAATTTCAGAATTATTAGAAAACTAGTTTGTCACTTACAAAATAAATTACTTCAAGTTTATAGCAGTTAAAGGGTTCCCAGAAGTTTTATTGATGTACTCTCTTACCAGAATTCAACGTCCAGATGTGTAAGTTAAAAGAATGTGGTTAACAGCACGCTAAAGTCTGTGCTGGTTGTATGCACAGTGTCCCAGTACATGCCAGACAATATTGCAGTTTATGGTCACAGAGGTTCTCAGGTAGATCAGACAAACACAACTCAATGAATTTCTCTGTGAAATGTGAGAATTGAACCGGCTCCTCCTTTCTCAGTTTATGCATCTTCAGAAAAAGGCTTGGTAGGGTGATGCAACTGGACCTCTCTTGGCACACTACTTTGTCTCACACTGTAATTACTTGGACAAGTTCACAGTGACTGTTGGATGATAAATGCAGTTCCATTTGTGTGGTTTATGAGACACTGCCATCTCTACAGTTACATGAGGAAGGGGGAAATGGCTAATATCCATTTTAAAATAAACAGTCTTTTAATTATGAGTACTTATGATCTGTAATGAAGAATGCTTTGGGAAATATTTTCACTGATTGGGGTGTGAAGTGAGCTCTTCATTGCCACTTCTCAGTTTTCCTTCTGACCCTAAGATTAAAGAGGAAGAAATAGACAATCCACTTCCTATGGCATGTGCATTCTTACATTGCCTTTCTGGGTATTTCTTATCTTTTTCAGGGTAACTAGATTAGAGAATAATAACTGAATTATTCTGCATGACCAAGAGCCGAGATCTGCAAATGACAATCAAACGTAGTGCTGCTACAGATTAACATTTTCATACTTGGATTTTTTTTTTTAATTAGAATTCTGTAGATTAGATTTAAGGAGGATGTAGTAAGTTCTCTTATTAACCTGGGTTTTAGACTTTAAATTAAAAATCACTAAATATCTGCTACTCAAAACGTTCTAACTGGTGCTTTTTCTTGGGATGATGTTCTAGTCAGAAGGTATTAAGTTCTGTGTGATTTTGCTGTTTTGTTTGATAGTTTTAATAAGCTAATTGTAAAAAAATTAAATGTAAGCTCTTTTTTGGTGTTTGCTAGGAGTAACAATTTTAATTGATTTGGTTTTGTGCTGTTAAATATGCTTGGGTTAAGCAAGTGACCCTCATTTTGTCTCCAGAAGGATATTAACCTTTAAGACAGTTGAGTGTACTTTAGCTTTTCCTGAGTCCTTTGGCCAGTTTTTTGCATTTGTGTACCAACATCTCCCTGATCTACAAACCACCACCCCCAAAAACCCAATCAACCAACCCTTCAAACAATGTTTTGTGTCTGCTGCAAAAGACAGAAATGAGTTATATCAGTACTGCTCTGAAACTTAAGTGTTAATCGAGTGCAATGAAAGTTACATAAGTGGTGTTTTCTTAGATGAGAAAATGATTCTTAGTCAAGTTGTCTGCTATTTTTTTTTTTTTTTTTTTTTATGGCGTCGGTCAGGTTTAAAACCAAAAATTGAAACTCTATCTGCAGCAGATCGGTGTCCATGTAAACCAGAGCAGCAGCTGGTAAAAGAGCCTGCTGTGGCTCCTTTGTCTCAGAGATAGGCTGGCATACTTTGTCTTGGAGGAGGTTAACAAGCAAGATTCCTGTGTTTTCTGGTCACAGTGGAAGATGGTATTTGCAAAAGAGTCAAGCAAGTGGATTTGGTAACACTGCAAAGCTGTGTTTTTAAAAGGAGGGATTCAGGTGTGACATAGCAGAACTTGTGCTCTCTCGTATGTGCCGACAGAGATGCAGTGCTGAAGTAACTTCACACTTAGTTCAGACTTGAATAGACCTAGAAATGTTAATTCCTGTCCTTCAGGTAGAGAAATTACCACATGGTCAATAAGAGCACATGGAAAATATACCAGTCAGTGGAAGAACAATTATTGCTATTAATGCTCTCTGAACTTCCATGTTAGAATGGTTTTTTTATCTGGACCAAGAGATAATTTCATGATGGTGCTTTCCCTTATATTTTCTTTATTTATAATATTTTCTTCCAGTATTTCCCTTATATTTTCCTAAGCCATGTCAAATAGTTATAAGTTGCAAAACATGTTAATTGTAATTGTAATTAAAGCTCTTATAACTGATTTGAACAAAAAGATAATCCAAAATGTGATGTATTTCTCTTGGTACAGAAAAAAAATAATGCTTCTCAGATTTTACAGCAATGATTCAATGCTTTTGCTTAAAAAAAATGACAAATAATTTAGGAGGAAGATCCCATAATAAAACTGGGTTTGTTTTGTTTCCATTAACCTTGTCAGTGAATTCAGAGATGTTTTTGGGGAAAAAACCTGCAGTCTTCCCATGAAAAATTGGCTTTGGAGAGAGTTAAAATTAGCATATGTCACTTTGCATTTGTCTGTCTTGATACATGCAACAAGCCTTTAATGTCATCTGAAAAAGTGAGACATATTTTTATCTTTTGATGTGTAAATAGGGTTAAAGATGACCGATGCTGATGTCCAGTGATGTGTTGCATTGTAAGTTGTTTTTTCCCATACGAATTGTGTATGTGCGTTGCATATGCCAGTTTTGTATTGTCTCTAAACTGCATATAGCCTCAGTACTGCTCTTAAAATGTTTTCCTGAGTTTATAGAGTGCCCTTATTTAGAAGAGCTCTACTTTTGGAGAAGGGATGTGTATCAATGAGTTTGACTTAAAAATAAAATTTTATGGAACTTGGCATTTGAGTTTTAAATCTGTGGCCTGTAACCTCCAAACTGTGAGCTGCTATTAAGACTTCCCTTGGAAGAGGCTCTTGCCTTTTTTTTTGGGAGGTAGGATTCGGTTAGGATTGATGCCACAGTCTGTTTTTAGTACTTGAGTGCAAATGAGGCTGTGGATGAGTCTTGGGAATCCTAATCTACAAGTAATTCCCCATTTACTATGTTTTAGGCTTGTGTGTTGACTCTGTAAGAAGATAGGGCGTCCTGTTAGCTCATCCAAGTGCGCCTGCTTTCTGTGGAGCAGATCTCTTTAATATTTGGAAGGATGTAATGTGGAAAAAAAGGTTTTGAAAGACTGGAATGTGTCTGCCTCTAAAACTGAAGGGGTGTATAATTTTTGTCTAAATCGGGATAGAGAAGAGGGGAAAGAGGAAAAAGAAAGCTGCCTTGCAATAGTTTTAAAATATGTAGGGTTTTGGTAAACATAGTGAAAAGGGAAAGGTAATTTTTTTTTTTTTTATGTCAGCAAATCTCATGATCTGTTGGGAAGTTACTGTGCTGAAATTACTGTGGTACACACAACCACAGGAGGGAGAAACTGCAATGCAGAAGAGGTATTACAATGGAACAAGCAGAACAGATGGTTGTATTATGGGGTCTTACCTCGAAATGATTTGAATATTTTTTTGGCTTACTTGTTTCCTGTGAGCTTAAATTGGACTGCTGATGTAGATCCTTCAGTACTAAGGTCTGTTACAGCTGTGGTTCTGTCATCTCTTCTCAAGCTGTACATGCAACTAGGGGAGGAGGGATCGACCACTAATGGTGACAAAAGTTTCTTACCTTTCTTAACCCTTCACTGATTAATATTTTGCTTCTCCTTTCATTGTATGATATATTAACATGTATCATGTAAGTTAAATTTGTAAACTACTCAGGCTGGAAGTGGCTTGAATTTTTAAAACTTCAGATATTCAAATTTAGGCTACAGAAATAATTTTGGAATTTGTTGTTGGGAAAACCTGACTTTGCTTTGCTGTTCTGGGTGGTGTGATGTGGTTACAATTTTTGGGCATCTTCACTTAATAGGTTTGCTATTACTTAAGAGACTTAAGGTATTGATGATACTGTCTCTCCCCTTATCTCACAGTATAGATTTGACTATTTTGTTCTACAGTTCCTAGATCTGCTTGGGAAAGTGCCTGTGTGTGCCCCTGGGGAGGGATGCAGTATGGTGGATGCTGCCTGGGTTCTTTTGGTAAAGCTGGTTTTGACTTTCCACAATCCCCGTGCTTGCAGAAACTCTGGATTATTTTCAAGCTTTGCAATAGTTAAGTAAATTTTATGGAATTGAATAACAGACATAATAAAGATATTAATTAAAATATCGCTACTTTCAAAAACATGCCACTTGAAAGATGGAGAGACATACAGTAAGAAAATGAGGTGTGAGTAACCACTAAGGATGTATATATACAGTTACACTTAGAATTCCTCAGTAGAGGACTAGAAAATAGATTGAAAATGAACGTCTGACAAAAAGTCCTCCAAGAGGAAATTCCTGCAGGAGACCTTCATTCGTGAGATTAATTAAATGAAAGATTGGAAATTCTCTAGATAGCTGTAAGCTATTTAATAAAACTGAAGTAAGCAATTAAAAGACTCTGTTGTAGTTACTAGCAGAAGCATTGCCTCCTTTTAATGATCCTGGTGCTGTCCCCTCCCCAGTTACATATGTTCTCCCTCCTTTTACAGGAAAGCTATATGTGAGCTCATTAATGCTAGATGCTTTCTGCAGGATTTTCATAAAAAGCATTCTTCTCTGCATAAGGGTGATACAGATAATAACTTCTTTGGCATTGGAAGCACATACACCGTCCTGAGAAAACAAATAAAAGTGCTTTGTAGAAATTATACTAATGAAATGTATGTGAGAGAGTAGCTTGAAAGAGAAACCTGATTAACATCTGAAACTTCAGCTCATGTTCAGCCACCTTTGAATAGAACTTATGTTGCCAGTAAAGCTACTTTGTCAAATCCCTGTTTTCTATTTCTAAGTTACATTGATGTAAGCATTTTCCAATCCACCTCTTTACAGTATTTTTTTTCGTATGTCTGCCAGACAGGTTCATTCCAACTGTTGTGGGAAATGATTGTAGCTACTGTGGTATCTGCAAAAGGCATTTCCCACTGAAGTCTTTCATATTAATTTGAATATATTTTGTGTTGTGGTGTGCCATGATAACTGTGTGTGCTGCAGCAGTTGTGTACTACACTGGGATGTGTTATATGACCAGAGATCTCATCATCAGAGAGCAGCACATGATAGCAATCATGTCATTGTGTTAGGGACAAAGATGTGTAACTGCAGATTCAAAGGAGTTGCCATCGTTCAGCAGAATGAGTTGCGATGAGTAATTAGGAAAAATAGAAAAAAAAAAGAATCTTTAGATGTATTGAGTAGTGCTATAATAATAATTTTAAATTGCTTCAAAATAAGATACTACTTAAGTTGCTGAAGAGCACTCTATGGTAAGATTTCTTCAGAAGTGTTCATTACTTCCCATGAGAAAACAAACGTGGTTTCACTTAAAAATAGGCTGATACAGAAGTTCTGAAGATAAACTTATTAATGTTATTATTTTTCTGCTGTAAACAGAAATCTACATTCTAAAAATCTGCTTTCCAGACTTAAATGTCTCTTGTTAGTACTCAGAAAAACCCACAGTGAAACCTTTTCTTTTGGCAATGTATAAATATCCTTATTTTCCTAGCATAATTAACATACATTGTACACTTCAGATATATCTGTATACATAGTAAATAAAATATCATCATATTGGGTGTATAGTGGACAAAAAGATGGAGTGATAGCATTTTAAAATTCTCTAACAATTGAACTATGTTTTACTATAGATTGTATTTTAAGAGTATTGCAAGTTATTTAGAAATAATGTTTGAGAAGCAAAGTGCTCCTCTTCAAGAGTGATGGGGAAATATATTTTGTGTATTGTTTTTGTATTAGACTTATTTTCTGTCAAACCATGTCATACATGCTTGCACTTCAAAAAATGTTGAAATGTTCTGTTGACTTTTTGAAACTTTTTTTGGCAATTCGACACTCTCCATTTATTTTGTCCCTTGTTTAACAGTTTTTGTGTGTGTTTTCAAAAGCACTTCCATTCACCATTCAAGGAATTCAATAGAATTCTAATAGGAACTGCGCATAAATAACTACAGAAATCAATGCTTCAATTCAGCCAAGAGTTTTTTTGTGACTTCAAAAGCCATAAGAGCATTTATTATTAGAAACATACAATTGACTTTTCTTGTATTATCATTTTGCATAGTGATTTGGTTTTTACCACCACAACAAGATGTTTGACAGTTTCATTTGAAAATGATGTATTTACATTCACCATTCCAAAACAGTGTAATTTTAATCTTTTCTTTCAAGCTCTATTCATGTTAATTTGCATGTTGAGCTCTGTGCAAAGGTTGTCAGTGAAATATTCACTAGTGGATTTTTCCTTAGAGGTCAACCAAATGTTAAGCATAGTCTCCTGTTCTTATATTGTGGTGAAAATATAAAAAAAAGTCTTCAAAGAATGGAGTTGTTTGGTTAATTTTTATCTGTTCAACTGATACAGTGTAAAGCATATCCTCCCCTCCAAAATGCTCAATTTTCTGATGCTAACAACCACAGAAGTGACCAACCTGTGGTAGTGCAGGCTTACACTGGAAGTACTTCCAGGCTTTTATGTTCACATTACACCTCAGGCCATGTTGTCTGGAACAGTCCTTTTGATCCTGAAGTTCTTAGGTGGGTTCTAGAAAGTGAGATTATCTCCAAGGAGGTGGTTTGGGCACACCAGAAGCATTAGAAAATTGATGGTGTTTTTCTTTTGAAGTAGCTCAAAGATGATGTGATGTGAAATACAGCACTCTGTGTTCAGTAGTGCTTTACTGCCTTATAAATGAACGCTTTGAGTGTTGTTGCTTTTGGGCAACTCATGCATGCAGTTTCCGTCAGGTAAGGGTACAGTGTTACCACCTGGGGTGGGCAGCACATCTGGAAGGGAAGAGTTTTGTTCTGGTTGTCAGCAGGGTACTCAGATTAATAGATTTTTCTGTATTCTAGTTTTATTTTTCTCTGCTGCTGGTAATTCAGAAAACCAAGTTAAGCTACCAGCAGGGCCTTTTAGATGACAGTAGCCTTTCCCCACCCTCCCAATCTCCTAATTCATGCTCACCAGACAGTCTGGTTCTGTGTGAGGAGAAGGAGGTGTTGAGAGCTTCTTTGTGGAATTTCATCTTGAGAACCAACTGATGCTGAGACTTGCTGCCACCAGTCCAGTCACCTTGAGATGCAGACCCACAGTCCCCTCCTCACTGACCTTGATGCATGAGTAGGTGCATGTTTTGGCACTTGAGAAACATTTCAGCTCGATGGAGACATAGGAAGTATGGCCTGTCTCTAGTCCTTCACTTTCTAGTCCTAACACTTGGAGTGGAAAGACTCAGATGAAATTTACCCTGTACCTTGAGAAGTGTTTTGGTGGTGATGAGGGGAAAGAGAGGCAAGGTAGAGTATGGTGAGGAGCAAGATTGGTAACACAGACAATGTCATAACTGCAGGGCCATTAGTGTTCAGTGTTGTCATTTGGAATTACATGCGTTTAGGATTTGAGTGCTGTTATGGTGTTATCTTAAAAAAAATAGTATAGAAAGTGAAGTTGGATCTTCTGTTGGTTCCTCAAAGTTCTTCTCCATTTCCTTTTCCACTTCTGTCTAATTCAGATTGCATTTGAGTCAGCTGCTTTCATCTTGACACTTATATCATTCAAGGATCCACAAAGTTAGTATGTTAATGTTCTGCATTTCAACTGACTGATAGGTGCACTGAAACCTATCTTAATTTTGTCACCGCAATGTGAAGCTTCTTTTAATTTCCCAGATTGTTCAGCATTTATCGAAACAAGATAATGGAACGTTGCTGGCACAATTTGTAAGCCTAATGTTTGAAGTTTATTAAACATGGCTTTTTTTTCCCTAAAACGCATTCTTGCCCTTCCTCTGTTCTTGTAGGTGCTTTGAATGTAACAAATTTATAAAATGGAAGAAATTATAATGGGCATCTAAAAATGGTTTAGTTAGGGAAACTTGGTTATGCTAAAGGGCAAAAAATCATTTTAGATTTGTCTAAAAGCAAGCATCCTTCTGTGTTTTTAGGTTTATCTGTTTTCTGCTTCTTTATGAAATACAGTTTATGACAGTAAGCAAGACAAACCCAATACTTCATGTTTTATTTGAAACCACTGTGGATATTACTAATCCTCTTTTGCACTGCTGCTCTTACACAGGCAACCTCAAATATGTCAGAAACATTTTGATACATTTTGCATCAAATGTTTGTAATTTGTTTTGAATGCAAGAGGGGGAAATAGAACAGGAAGAGCCCCCCAGAAAATACCAGAAGGGGTAGGAGATGGGGAAGACTGGGCAAGAAGCAATCTATCCAGCTCATGCAAGTAGGTGCCAGAAAACCTGAAACGTGGATAAAATTAAATATAATTATAGAAATAAGCAAGAAATAAGTTATTGCTTGGTACAGCACACTGTGTTTCATAGCTCCATATTGTCAGGTAATCCCTTTTATTGACCATGGTTTCAAAGTATATACAAGTATATACCCTGCTTGTAGAACAGGTTGTTAAAAATTTATCTCAGGGACCAAAAAATACAGTCCTAAGTTTGAACCAAATCCTTCCCTGACCACTTTACTGTGTTTTGTACTTGTCATTCCTTTTCCAGAAGTGCTTTGTTCTGCCAGGGCAGGGTCTGTGAGTGTGTTGGACTCCTCCATACCATGATAAAAAAACTAAAGCTACTATCTAATAGGTGTAACATTGAGTGTCTTAATAAACATTCCATCAGCTATATATGGATAAAAATTGTGTTTCCAAGTGCTTGAAAAAAGCTGTAATACATTCGATTTTTGCAGTATTGGATGAAGTAATCTGAATTCTTTCTCGTTTATTATTCTGTTTTTTCACGTGTTTCATTTTGGTACTGCTTAGTATTGGAACAGGCTCTTGACTGTTCTTATTTAACCTGCATCTGGTTTAGGAAGCTTAAAACTGAATCTGTTTGAGGTTTTGCAATACTGAGAATCATGAGAGAGGACCTTCATCTGTCCCGTGGGCTGTGCGCCTGACTCAGTATCCTCATATGAGGAATTCCCTCTCTACAACAGCGTGACATAGTTGGTTTATGTTTGTATCTTATGACCTACTAAAAATACTCTCTTTCCTTCCCACTTACCTTCTAAGATCCTTTTCAGCAGAATCGGTGTATAACCACCTTGTATGCAATTTCTGTATTTTTGCAGTGAATTATGCCTGCTTGTTAGATATAGAAATTGTCCTAACTTATAAAGAAAATTTATGTTTTCAGAAAACAGTTTTCTAACTTAATTTTTAAGAATAAGTGTTGTTCTTATATTCTGAACACACTGATGACACTTTTTGCTAGATTTAAGCATGTGTTACTGGGAATGAAGTAGCTCGAATGTACATTTCCATAAGTGACTGGATACAGTGTCCGTGAGGGGTTGTGAAAACTACTGGGATCAGCAGAGAAAGCATAAATTGGATCAGAAGCTGACCAGAGAGAGCCCTGCAGACTGTTATATTCTAAAAGCATTATTAGTCATGCTCTTCAAAAATGAGTCTTGAAATTAATCCTATCTCATTTATGTCTCTTCTTATTGAAAGCTGTAGATAACACAGAGTTCAGAAAAAATTTTAGTATATCAGAGAACTGGATTACCCCATAAGGCAAATAAGATAAACTCAAGATTTGAGTACTCAAAAAATTAATACTATTTAATAATACAAAATCAAGTATTTCAGGCATAAGAACTTCTCTTTGAATTTGAATTATGAATTGGCGAGTAGGAAAGGAATTTGGGAATGGTGATAGTGATGTAAGTAATAGCTCCCAATGCAAAGCACAAGCAAGGATAACCCACCTAATACTTATCTGTGGGTCACCATTAGAGCAAAGTGTATTAGAAGAGTTTCTGCACCCACTCTTGCACTGGCTAATGATCTTTATTGCTGGCTTGGATAACAGAAGAGAATTGAGGATAGCAGCTCTGGAAGTCTCACCCACAGCACAAACTAGGGGTGATTGTGAATTTATTGGGGAAAAAAGCTTCAGTGCAGAATTTTAAAATTTTTTGTCCGGTAAACTTGTCATGGTAAGAGTCAAATTCATTTGTGTCTATAGAACATGGATTATATTTTAAAAAACGTATTTATAAAGCTATTTTCTAAGAAATACTTCAGTCTTCTAAGACAGGTTCTCTTGTGCAGTTCTTTCCAGACTTTGCTTTTTGTATGAGAATACACCTGGAAAGAAAAAGCGTTCTATGAGAGCTTTGAAAGGTCTTAATTTTAAAAAGGGATTGCATAAATAAGACACATTCACAGTTTTAGTGTCAGTGTTAGAATCTCCATTTTAACAGTGATCTGTATTATATCTTGAAATACTGGTATCTTGATTTACTGACCTTATGACAACAAACTGAAATAATGGCCTCTTACTTGAAGAGGTTTGTGCTGAAACCAGCTGAGGTTGGTTTGTCTGGAAACGAATGCTGCTACTGGTGCCCTATTAGGACAGACAAAAGGCCGACCAACAGGAACATCTGAATCTGAATGTCAAATGGACTAATGTGGCAACACCACTAATTACAGCTCACTCTTAACATTTGTGTCCTTGTTCAGATTTACAGCGTATTTCAATAAGATTATCAGTCTGTTATGCTATATATATGTATTTATCAAAATACAGGGAAGTGAAAAGTATCAATATGTATGGAACATAATATTTGAACAGGTAAGAAGTGAATACATATCATGGGATAGTTAAAAAATTGTATATAACTTGGACTCCTAACTACTTACAACTTTTTTAATGAGAAGTAAATTTAAAATATTATTTCTGGGTCAGTCTCTGTTTTAGAAAGAAAACATTGGTTTCTATATCAGTTAAATTGTTTTTGAAGAGTCTTATTTGCTCTCTGGAAAGTCATCTTTCAGTTTGTAACCTAAAGCTAACTAGGCTGTCTAATAGACAGGTATGGCTGAAAATATATAGGGATCTTTCTTCTCCTGTCCCTAGGCCCAATTAAACATTGGCTACTGTGTATAAATATTTTTCTTCTGTAGCAATTACTGTTCCAAGACCTACACGGATGCCTGGTAGTCATTTTCCAGAAGATGTTAGCTTAGCCATGCACAGTTAAACCCATGTCCCCTCAGCTCTTCTCACTGCTGTATTGACTGCTATTGACTATAGCAGTAACACATCCCTTGAGCGCTGCAAACTCTGTGAAGCAAGGTTATCTATGGCGATGCGGATTCCAAAGTGCATTTTAAAGATATAATTATTCTAAATGTTATCCATACTTTGCCTTTTTAGGGAAATGTATACCTTCACTGGCAGCTTAAGAGTTGTATGCATACATCAGAAGCTTAAGAGCATGTATATAGGTGGGGCTGCTCCCCACACCTGTGGAGAGCCTGCAGCATTCCTAGGGGGAGGTTGTTTCCTCCAACTGCCTTTGCCTTTCCAAGTCCAGTGCCACACGTAATGATCTTCTGTCACTAGGGTGTGATGGGGGTGTGTGCTCATTGGTGGTGTGGGTTGATAGGCTTTAGATTGGCATGGTGCAGCAGAAGCAATCATACAGTGGGTCAAGATCCAGGATGCTACATTCAAATAACTCTTAGAAAGATCCAATAATGACAGATGTTTGGAAGGAGCAGATCCTGCTTTCTTACTCCTTCAGCTGCTGCTGCTTTTCTGATTTACCCACAACTGGGCATCAGTTACAGGTCTTTGGACTCCATCCCTGTACAGTTACATGACATATCAGCTGGGAGGAGATATATCAAGCAGCTACATAATCAGCTTGGCCTTGACTACCCACCCCCTGCTGCCTGAGCTGAAAGCTTTAAGCCAGTTCTGTTGAATGCACTGGCATGAAACTCTCCATAGCACAACCACTGTATTTCCACACATCAGAATATCATTCTTTGTCTTTCATTGGCAAAAGTGGCAATGATTATTTTCAATATAAGTTTATCTATTTGGACACGGACATCTGCAGGATAAGAAAAATAATTGTGAATTAAAAGTCTAGACTCCATCAATATTTTGGCAAATAGTAAAACTGAGCACACAGTAAGAAACTTAAGTGAAAGTTCTGCTGCAGAGGCAGAGGCTGGTTGGAGGAAAATGTATTAGCACCAATTACAACAGTCTTTCTTTTTGGAAAGGTCTGCCAAAGTCATTGATCAAGATAAAATCCAATCTTTCCTGTGATTGTGTGCCAAAGATGATATGCTTAAGGGATAATAGAATTTATGCCAAGTTCTGTGGGATTCAAGGATTGCTTGTTAACTAGAAGAATTTTTTTTCTTTGAGTTGCATAAATTAACCTTTTTTCTAACAATTTATCTTTTGTTTATGTGTTACTGTTCCTTGTTCATTTGTACTGTCATCATCATTCTCCCCCCCACCCCTCATGCACTAGTCACTTTTCATACCACAGGGAGAAAAATTTTGCATCAAAAAGGCTGGCACAGCACGTGCTGCAGATAAGAACGGGAGTGCTCACTTGGATCAGATAAAAGATCCGGAACCCAGTAATCCTGACAGTGATGAATAACATGGAGACGTGTAAGACTCGTATCCTGTGTGCAGTGAACCTTCCTTGATGTAGCCACATACAGACTGGTTATAAATCCATTCCTAGGTTTGTTTGGTTTTAACATCTAGGTACTGATAGCTGTAACTTTTATCGTGTAGAATATTTAACTATTTTTAAATGCTCCTGGTAAACTGAAACCCAAAAGCATTTCTGGTATCTTTCAGTCAAAGAAATACTGGGCTGAAAGAGGAAGGCACTAATGTGTTATCTTTTAGAGTGCATTGTATAAGCTTAGTGTTCATTTTCTGAGCAAAAGAAAGAGCGAACATAAATTTGAAATTGTGAGGATCATGTTGTTGATACATATGGATGTAACTATTATAAAAGACCTTATTCTAATGCCAGTACCTGATAAGAACAGCAAGAGATGTATGACCAGTGTGGGCTGCTGCCACTGACTCACTGTGTAATGACAGGCAAATTACTTGGTTTTCTGCATCTTGTTCTACTCCTTTATAAATGAGAAATAGTTTCCCAGTCAAACTCTGAGATCACTGGATAAAAGGAGAAATTTTTTTTGTACGCCTACTGAGTATATAAATTTGAAGATAGAAAGTGCACCAAATACCAGGTTCTGTGGAAGTCTTCTACCAGTACAGACACAGTAGGATGAGTCTTGCTGCTCATTATGGATTCTATTAAGCCACATTGTACTTTTGAAGACCACTTAATGCACAAACAGAAAGAGGGGTTTAGGTCAGATTTAGCACTTCAGTGTGTATTCTGTTCAGTTTCTTTCTGTAGTTAAGCACAGCTTCAATAAAACGTCTCTGATGTCTGCATTGGTAACTACCATTCCATTTTGTTTGATATGCCAGACATTGCACCGCCTTCAGATGAAACAGTACAGGGAGCCTTTTAGAGTAGTTTTCTGTCAATCTCCATCACCTCTGTCACGTTGTGTCTTTGGCTGCATTTTATCACTGAATTTTCATGATGTTTTGGGGAACTTGACCTTTTCAGAATTGTCTGCATTGACACTGTAGTCTTAACCTCTCCCCTGGCATCTCCTGAAACAAAATACAAATTAACGATTCAGACACCACAAAACAAATCACACGCCACTTGTTTCTTCCCAATGATTCTTCATTGTCATTGTTTGCTGTATTGTATGCAAGTCCTTGTGTGTTCTGTGGTGAAAGGGACCTAAATAATGCAGGAAATTTTAAGGGAGGTCTTTAGCAGATAAGTAGGGAAATGATGCAACAGTTTCAGGTGTGTGTATATATATATATGATGATTTGGATAAACACAGAATGACATCATTTCAGCACTGACATATGGAAGTTAACAGGTTTGATGTATGCTTTGGTTTTTTAATAAAGCCATACTTTTATTGTGATAGTCCATAAGTAGCTATGGAAGTGGTGGGGAATACATGAAATTTCTGGTCTCCAGTGCTTCAAGGAAGAATGTGCTGTTGTCTCTTTTAGTGATTGCCCCTCTGTTTTTGCACCTTCATCTCCTTCCATTCCATTTATCATCATTCTTAATCCCTTTTTAATTTGCACACTTCCTTAGATTTTTTCATCACTTGAAATGTTTGCTTTAGCTTCATCATTAAAAAAATTATTATCCTATCAATGATTCTAGTTATTACCCTATTTTATCTGGTTGTGTTCTGCCCCAAATTCAGTAAATACACAGTTGAAAGCTTCAGTTTTGAATTTATCTTCACATTTTCCTCATCTTTTCACCATTTTTCACCTTTTTGTTCTTTTCTGGAGATGGCTTTTAACAAAATGAATGAACGAATGATACTCCCTTGGCTGGATCCTAATACCTTTACTCTTTTCCTTGTTTTGACCATGAAGGAAGCCTTCCTCTCCTCATGGCCACCTGCTGCCCTCCTTGTGCTGCTGTAGTGCTTTTGCCGCTGCACAGTGAGTCATATTGGGGAATTGGTCTGACTGAGGAATAATTTTGCCAAAATTGTGTTGCTTATTTCCCCACTCTGGTTTACCATATGGCTGTACAAATGGCTATGTCAGCAGTAGGGAGAGGATGATGCAAGGCTGAAAACGAGAGGCCAGACTCAGGAGTGGGTCAGGGATGCTGTGTTAGCTAACAGTGCCAGGTTATGTCAAAATAAAAAGAGTTTGTCAGAGTAAAGTGTAGTTGTCTGTGACGTTGTCGCATCCTACTTCTGGAAATCCTGATCTCTGCTGCTTTTTTCCTTAACCTCTTTCCATCTCCCCCTTGCTGCTTAACATATTTTCCGAAGCTCCTTGTTAATCTCTTTCTTATAATAAGTGATCAATAACAACATCAATAGAAAGCCTCAGTGTGTGCAGGAGGTGGAGCCTGTCGTCCTCAGGATATGTTGAAAACCTATTTGAATCATTTGTGTGGGCATCCTTAGCTAAACCTGTACTGTCACCCATAAAGTAATTACAGTGAGTTTTAGACTGGTAAGCTGTTGGGGTTGGATATGTATAAGTTTAAAAAAAAATACTTAAATCAGTAGTTGTCCAAATCAGTACGGTATGGAACCTGCTTATTGTGAAATTTGAAAAACTTTAAGCCATTTTGGTAGAATCATTGGTAACAAAAAAAATGTAATGCAACCTAATCTGCTTTCATAGTGTCTTTCCAGCAGTGACTGGATATCTTGACAACATGATATTTCATGTCCCTGAAATCAATCACGAGATGCTCTTGGTAAACAAATGCACTAAATAATCCCTTCCTTTTCCTAAGTCTACAGAGATGCATTTCATTAGTTTGCAGTCAAGTTATTAACTGCAGTTTTTTCTTGTTTCTGTGTTTGTTGGGGGATGTTAATTTTACTCTACAGATATTAAACTGACACTGAAATGGGAACGTATACATCTGAAGTTATCTGCAAATACAGTAATTTTCAAAACTGGTCTTAGGTTAAAGCCCACAAAAAATATGAATTCACTTCTAAATCCAATTCTGCGTTCTCCCATGTAAATAGACTTGATCCAAGCCTGTGTGTAATGGTGTGTCTGCATGTGTTGAAGTCTCAAAATGTCTCACCTAATGTAAGAATATCTTTCTGTTGTTCTTAAAAATTCATGTATATTATTGTTCCCTCTATTCCTGTACTTACTCGGGAAAAAGTAAGAGAAAAAGTGGCGTTGTTTAACAGTATGATGCACACCATGGAGACAGTTTCTGCAGCTTGGTGTGTACATCCTTTCAGAAAGGAATGATATTAGTTACCCTCTGGTCGGTCGTATGAGCTGTAGTTCATTGTCTTGTCCATGACTATTTTCTGCATATCATAGTCCCAGTTACTGACTTTCCAAATTTCCGTTTGTTTCTAGGACAAAAGAATCAATGTTTGGTTCTTTAAAAGATTGAGCTATGAAGTAAAACAGCAATCTGAGCTTAATGCACTGAAACAAACGTGAGCTCACTCAGGTTACACATGATCATTCAGTACTGGGTTTTTTTCAGTAAATGGGTCATTTTCCAAAGTTTAACACCAAGAATTCATGCACTGTCCTGATGAAAGTGAACCACCAAATTCCAGTGTCTTGAAGTATAACTCCAAACTGGAAATGGAAAGCAAACTGTCTGTGGCATATAAAGTGTAAATAAATATGACATTTCGTGGGTTCCTCTCTAGATCTTCTCCCAAAATATCCTACAGCCTTATTATGTGTACGCTTGGGGATCTGATGCCTGTGTCATCAGGCTGGCAGCACTCCTCTGGGAGATCTTTCCATCGCCTTCCTCCTGTTCTCAGTAGTTGTATAATGTCTTTTTAGCCTGTGTCAGTTCTGTGTTGCTGGTGCCTGCTGGTAACATGGATCCTGCTGCCTGCTCTTTTCCATAAGCCCTTGAACACTCTTCTTTTTTCCCGACTGAAAGGAAAGCATGATCTTCATTCAGGAGTTGCTCTCAGTTTTCTCAGGTAATACTTTTCTTGAATTGCTGCCAGTGGAGACAATGGTTGTGTTCTCTTCAGCTAAATGTTGCTGACAAATTTTCAGTTTTCTGTGTGTCTCCTGTTGCCTTACCTAGATTTCAAATACTTTCCATAGATGTTGTGTTTTTATCTGTAAGTGTTCTGAAAACAGGCATTTAAGTAATAGCTCTCTGATCGTCTTTAACTCTGATGTAGTTACTCTGGAAAGCAATATTTTATTCTCTTAAACTCTCAATCGTATTCAGTAGAAAATTGAAGGAAACTTCTTAGTGAAGCCAACAAAACAGGAAAACAAGCTAACTACAAAAGTGAATTTTAGATAAATGTTCAAACACCTACAATTTTAACACTTTTCTCATCCCTTGTGGTTGAGACTAAAAATTCATCAGTCCATGGAACTGCAAGATGAAATGTAAGAACCAGATTTGTAGTGGTATTAAAACTTGCTATGTAATGGTGGCATGGCTGCTCCTACTCCAGCTACCAACATCTTCCCATATCATGTTTCAGCGGCGTATTACAGTAATCTTACAAAGTGGCTTAATAGAATATATAGTGGCAGAAATATTAGTGGTCAGTCCTAGATTTTTTGAGTTATTTTGCCTTAGTGACCACCATGTCACAGAGATGTACATGTATATATGTATATATGCCTACATATCTGTTAAAAAACAGAGCCTACCACAAAGTATGCATAAGCTGTAGGTTTGGGTGTATGTGCTCTTGAGTTACTTATTTTGGATTTCTTGAGAGCTAGATGAGATTTTTCTGCACTTTCATGAGCTCTGTCAGCACTTGTTCAGTCTAGTTGGCACCTTTTCATTTCTCTCTGTTTTTTTCAGCAGATTTTCTTACAGAAAGGCGGATGATCTAAGACTGTGAAGAAATTCTAATTTGTGTTTCTCTTTATATACTTCCAGAGGACAGATGGACACGTCTGTTATTTAATAATGCTTATGTTACATCCTTCATGAAGAATCAGAATAGCTCCTAGCAGTCTGCCTGCCTGTCAGTAGCAGACACAAGCTTCTTGCTGATTTTGTGTTAAATAACAGGGATTTCTGCTCTCTGGGCTCTAGCTTTAAGAATTTGAGAGCAGCAAATTCTCAGATGGACACTGTAGATTCTTCATAGTCTTAGCTGCTGAGAAGCTCCCTCAGATTTTTCAGTGACCTGGTAAATAAGCATGCTGTGCTGGTTCTGGGAGAGTGGGGGCTACTTTTCATAAGGTTAATGTGGTGGTGTTATTAAGCTCTTTACCATTGCGTCTCTCTCTGATGTACATAACATCATGCTCATCATTCTTAAGAAATTGCCAGAGCATCCTGACGTCAGCTTCTGCATCTGGAAAGGACAAGCCTTGATACATATCTCTCCTCTGAATAGTCAGAACTGAAGAACTCTTCAGAAACTCTTCAGCTTGAGATACCCTGCTATGGACTAATGCTGAAGGAGTGTCATGGTGCATGGAACTGGCCGCCCACTGTTCCATGGGCAGTGCATATTCCTGGCAGCCTCAGTTCGGTAATTGTGTGATCCATCTGGAGCTGCCTCACCTTTGTTCTCTGGTCTCACAGACTCCAGTATTGGACCCACTGACACTGACTTCTGAGGAGAGGACCTCTTCTAGCAGTGGACAAAGCTGAAACTTGGCAAACCTTTACTGGACTGTAAAAGGACTCATTCATCTGTTTTTACTCTCTTTGGAACTTCCTGGAGCTACCAAAACATTTCCAGTCACGGGTCACCAGGATCTCCTTCCTGTGATCTAGGGAACAAACTGTATGTTGTCACATCTTTCCACATAAGGTATTAGCAATTTCATGGTGTGGTATCATTGGTGTTAGTGTGCTGACAGTTCTGAGACTGTTGAATTCTCTTGTTGTTACCCCATTTCAACAACTGCATGGTTGTACCTAGGTGGCTACTCCATATGTGTCTATCATGGCTACAGACACTTGCTGAAGTGTACATGTTCTGAAGTCAGTATTGCTAATGCTGCAGATGTAGTGGCTGGAGTTCAGAAGGATCAATTCAATCTGGATTTTGTCGGACAGAGTGCTCTGCGTAATCATAATGCATATGTAGTGGTTTCAGATCTCCTTTTTTATTCTGTTAAAGAATGTAGTTGCTACATTTGTTCCCAGGTTTAACCTGTAACGGGAAAAGAATCCTTTCTTTTTTGTGGGTTGAAGTTTTTTGCCTCTTCATAATATGGCAAGGTTGTTCATCTCTGTCACTGATCCCCTGATTGTTTCAGAGAGGACATAACTGGGAAAACTGAGCTAAGAAGCCAGTGGTTTTGGTTTGACCCTCTGCCCTTGGTGAGCCTTGCTATTCTGGGCTGGTCTGTAAATCTTTGTAAAGAGGAAGCTTTTTGCTACCTGAGTTTACCAATGCAGTTTTGAAAATACTGAATTTTCTAAAGTCCTGATTTAAAGTACTTCTTGTATTGAAAGACTTGGTTCCCCAGAAGAACTGAGTCTGATCTGTGACACTCTCATGGGTCTGTCATGCTCTTTAGAGAGAAGGTGACTGTGTCTCATCGGTGTGTGTGGTGGCTATTGCTTGAGTGATACTAGTGTCTTCATTTTAATATCTCTTCTGAGCATTTATGGGAGCATGGGGAAGAGCTTTGTGTCCTCAGCTAAGCATAGTACCACTGTTCAGAGAGACTCTCCTTGCAGACCAGCACTCCTGTTGCTTCCACCTGTGGCTCCTGCAGCTGCTTCTAGGGGAACTGGGCTGTGCTGCAGAGCTGCCAGCAGGGAAAAGTGTGGGTGAATAGACACTGGAAAATAGCAGAAGCCAGTTGATTGGTTTTCTTTGTTAATGTGCACATTCCATATCCTGCCATATGTCTCTCTTTTGTAGCCTTTTAATTCTGGGATGCTCTAGATGTAAAGAGTTTGGGAAAGCTGAGTTTAATTACAAAAGAAGGCCTAAAGAAGTAGGTGTAAGAAAGCCTTTGGGCCTGACTGCAGGGGTATATGAATGAACAGAGTTTTTAAACACAGTGCCCAAGAGGAGCAGTGCAAATGTGCTGACTCTGAGAGCTTGTTGCCTTTTAATGCCATCTTCATTTGTATATTGGTACACTGTTGCTTCTCAGTGCACTTTTTACAATATTTTCACTGTAAAGAAAAGATGAGTCTAATCTTTTATCATCTGAGTGTCTCTTCACACTTGGAATTGTAGAATTGTTGAGGTTGGGAAAGACCTCTAAAGATCAAGTCCAACCATTAGATATCCATGTCCGGCTTGATAGATACAAAGCTTTCTTCTCTCTTTAAGTATCAGAAAACTTAACTACTGGACTTATTCATATCACTGTCAACATGTTTGTGCATGTTGAGAATAAACTTCTACTTAATCAGTTTTCCTTCTGGGTCTTCTGTTCTGAAAGTCTTTTTTTTTTTTTTGAAGGAGGTTGTCCCTAAGCATTACAGGCATTGAATTAATTTTGTTGGTGAAGATAATAGAAAAATGAAGTAGGGAGAAGTTCTAAAACACAGATTTAAGTCAAAATGTATGCATGCAGGAGACAGGGTGAAGTAACTTGACTTTGCAGGTTCTTTACAGGTTTTTGTAATGGTGTGGAAATCTTTCTGTACCACATGTTAAAATGTGTAAAATTTAAAAGCCTTTTAATGATTTTTGGTAATGCTGCATAGGTGATTATGTTGCCATCCATCTCTTCCATTCATAACCATATGGAAAGCATCTCAGCAGAATACATGAGACACTTACACCTGTGACTCTGACTATGGATGTACCTGGCATCTCTGTATTAAGCTTGGGAGCAGACTTGGGCATTGTTCTTGTCTCTTGGCTACGGTTTTTCTTCTTGCCTCCTGGTGGAACTTGTTTGATTTTCTGTGCATTTTGGGCACATTTGTGTGATTTCTTTTGCTGCCATCTTCTGTACCCACCCCAAAGGAGTAGGGCATCGAGTAAGCCAGAGGAAAGTTGAAATGTGACTAGAGAAATGGACAAAATGTAGGGAAGGATTTGAGTGATGAAGGGAATTGAACAGTTAGAAGGGGGACTGTGTTAGGGCCTTGAGATGGAAAGAACATACATGGAAGAGATCTGGAGTATTTGCAGGAAGTGAATGGTACAGGGACTGATGGTTTTAGTGATTAATTATTACCTTTGTAGCTTCAGCATGGCTACGTCATCAACCTGTGAATCTGTAAGCATCAGCCTGTGAATCTGACCCATGTTTGTACCTGCCTTTCCAGGGAAAACAATAGGAGCACGAGCCAGGCTATTTTGAGATTACTTAATTAATATATTCTTTAAATTGTCTGATGAGGCCTAATGACTTTTAAAGGACCCCATTGAAATGTTTGATAACATAACAGTTTTATGTTCAGCTTAACAGTGTGGTATCTCCACTGTCCATTGTTATCTATTATTTCTGTCAGGAATCACAACATACTTGCTAAGACAAAAAATCTTGCTTTTCATGTCAAATATTTATAGAAGGATTCTCCCAAGGGAGACCATATGTCTTTATAAAACAAGAAAGTATATTGAAAAAAATTGTATTTTTTATATTATTAACTTAATGGGCTGGTTTTTGACTGTAACAGTATTCATTAAAACTCAAATATTCATTATTGTAACTTGTTTGCATTTCTGTGCAAGTCTGTGTTGATACCTTAAAGCTTTTTATTGTGACTAAATGAACTCTGAATGTAAGCAAGAATTGTACTGGGAAATTTTACAACTGCATTTTCCTTTATATAAAACATAAACGTCTTGAGAAAACGCTTTTAGAGCTTTTGGAAAACTAATCCAGAACTTTCTCAAAACTTGCTTCATTCATTATTTTTGAGGTTTGCTTACTGAATTATTCTTGCAGGTAAGATTTCTCATTTGTTCAAGGTAGCACTAGTGGTGAGTAGTAATCACACCTGATCTAATGGTGACATTTCTTCTAAGGACTGCCAGTAATTTGGTGCTGGCCCAGGCTGACCCCAGGTTGCATTCGAGATGTTCCTTCCTTTGACTGTCAACAGCCTCTGTGTATGGCATTACTCAGAGGCAACACTGGACATACAGTCATTTGTGCTCTGTACTTTGAGAGGTTGTGGCTTGTCTTTTTCTCCCACAGTAGCTTCTGTTCCCTTTTAGAAAAGAGAAATGAATCTGTCCCAGAATGCTGACTGCTTTGCAGTTGAGCAAAAAAAAAAGTGTTTAATAATGGATTTAAAGGAAAGGTATTTAAGGAAGTGGTGATTGTACTTGCTGGCAGCTTCCCTTCCACTTCTTTTATAGACAACAGCCAAAAATCTTTATTCTCACCTTTACCAAAAGGGTAAGAAGCTGGGAAACTTGGGTGCATTCTGAAATCTTTTGCTCTGTAGGGACACTTACGTTTATAATTGCTGTGAAAAGATTTGAGATTTTGGCTCTACAGGCTTGGAGGAGTTTCAGAGTTCATTTGTCAGAGATTTGCATCTCCACAAAGCAATTCCCACTGCAAGTATGGGTCATAGAGATCCTTGAGAACTGAAATGCTGGGCAGAAAGCTGTCTACTGACTAAGTCCTCTGCTGTGTGTGGCTTGAGCCATAATTACACCTGAGGATATAGTTATGTCCTAGATTTAAGGACTGCAGCACAGGTTCTGTGCTTAGTTCTGACTGAGAGTTGTTGCCGTCTTTCATAGGGGTTTAACATCAGCATGTCTACATAAAGCTTGTATGAATTTCCAAATACTGAAGGTCTACTATCATAAAAATACATTGACTTGGGTAACTGAGATGCTTCTCAGGTAGCCTTGGAGTCTTCCTATGCTGTTATTTTATACAGCAGAATACTGTTGTATAAAAATAACAAATGTGGTACCAGGGTGAGTTTTACACTGTGACTGTTTCTTATGCTGTCATTGCAGAGTGGCTCGGAAATCATGATATGTTTGTTTTTTCTTGCAGATTCACATTACCTTTTTATTTTGACCATGAAGTTCCTTTCTGGCATTTGTAGTGTGCCACCTTCGCTACAGACAGGCTCACTAAGCCTTTCGTTAGGTCTCTGCTGTCAGGTTTTCATAGGCTACCACATGCTTCCAATGTTTGTTAAGAGTTTGAAACAGAGAGACATCCAACATAATCACACATTACATGAAGTACTTTTTCAGTAGAATGAAAGGAGAGCTGAGAGCACCGAGGAAATTGGTTCAAATCTGTCATTCAGACCTGCTGCCTTGCATAGCCCCTGGCTCAGCAGAGGTGGGGCTCAGGAGCTGAGCACTTGCCTGGGGCAGCAGAGAACTCACTGCAGGGAAGATGGGACAGCCCTGCAAACTTCTGGTTTCTAACAACTTGGGGGCTATAATTGCTTCTGGTCTCTTACAGTAATCTCTATTAGCTGCAGTATAGTGGAAGAGACGATCTAAATGGGGGTTTTGCCAAGGATTTTGTAAAGCTGCTCTCTGTTGAAAGGTGAATTAGTTTGCATACAAGGCTCTTAAATCAAGTCTACAGCTTTAGTCCTTTGACTTCAAGGAGAAAAAGAATGCTATGTCCTTAGTTTTAATATAGTGGGAAAAGATTGTTAAAGGCCAGAACATGGCAATCTCTCCTGTATACAGTTGAACAGTAAAGTAGCATAAGTTCATTTTTAACAATAATTTTCTATGCAAGTGGTAGGATTCGCTGGCAAAGAAAGCTAAATTAATCAGTGGATTAAGACGACTTCTGAGAGCAACTATTGTGATTGGATTATTTTATTGTGAAGATGCAGATGTCAGTTATAGGCAATATAGTAGAAAAGCTCATTTGTGTTAAACTTACTCAGAGTTTAGTGACTAGGTATGTAATCATCTCTGACAGCATGGTTTTCTTAGGATTAGGCTTTATTGAGAAGAAAAAAAAAAATTGGTTCGGTCTTTCGTACCACAAGTTGGAGAACATTTGCCATGATGATGTGTGGGCTTCTGTATTGGGCTGTGGTTACAATGAAGTTGGCATTTAGAGTTGTGGTAGGGGAAAAAATCAAAACCTGAACTTGCCCCCATCCTCGCACCTGAGACGTAACTGTGTGCTTTCAGCTGCAGCACAGTGAAGAGGCTCAGAGTGGGGATTTGAACCATACTGCAGCTTTAGTGACAGAGAACATATTTTTACAGGGTCCTTGCACACCTCTGGTTGTGTTACAAGGAAGAATGGAGGTAATTAGATTACTGTCAAGGCATCTCGAGGGCCGATGGGCCCTTCCTTCCCACATTGTGTTGTGGCAGGGGGTGTGTGCAGGAAATCGATTTGGCCAGATGAAATAAAGTTCTTGGGAGCAGCAGAGAACTAAGTAAGTGCAGCTGAAGGCCCTGTGATATGCAGATGATTAAACTGCATTCGAGGTTTTGTTCTTGTTTAGAGGTTGTAAATACGTGAGAGAAAGCATAAATAGCAGTGTGATTAAATAGTAGCATGACATGAAGCCTATAAATAGCCTTTTATAATTTTGTAGTACTTTCTCCTTTTAATAGCCTTTTGCTCTTTAACTTCAGCGTACACAAACTCTGCATGGGTGGGTTCATTTGCCCTTCTTCGCAATGTTTTATTCCACTGGAGTTGTGATGTTTCTTTTATTGCTTTGTTTTTAGTTGAATAACTGGTTGTACCATGGTTAGGTGCCTGTTTTTTCAGTAGATGTGAAACTTGATACTGAACTGAGCCAATATGATAAACAAGTATTAAAGCCTCTGTGTCTTCCTGAACGTGAATGCATTAGAGGAGATGGTAGAAGTTGTTTTCCTTCTAAAAATAAACTCAGTAAATAGTAGAATAATTGCATTTAATTAATCTCAGACCAACCAAATTGAAAGTTTCTTGCTAGTTCTGAATGGAAGCTCATTGTAGAAGTTTCCAGCTCCAAGCAAAATAGATAATTTTTCTCAGTTGATATTTTATTAAATGTAAATACACTAGATGGCTTTTTCTTTATAGAAAATTTATACTCTATACCTGTAAAGTGATTTGCTAATATGCTAGTAAAAGAAATATAACTTCTCATTAAAGGTCTGAGATTGAATAGATGAGCTGTATAATACAGAAATACAGTTTGTCAGTGAATTTTAGTTTCACTTGGGTAACATGGTATCTTTATTCTGGAGCTGTAGTGCATTAAAAACTCTGTCTTTTTGGCTTTTTTGCCTTTTCCAATTGTATACCTTCAACTTTGTGCCTTTACTTCTTGGATGTAGGAATGTAGGGATTTCTTTTCCCCACCTTCCCCCCCCACAGTATATTCATAGTTAGCCTTGACAGTGTTATGTTGCTTTTCACACCATTAATAGTGTCTGCTATTTTTGTTAGGTTAATTTTGTGGAAACTTTCAAGTATTACTGTCTAATTTTATGAAGAACAAAAGCTAAAAGGAAGAAAACAGTCATATTCAGAAACAAAAAAATAGAACTTTTAAGGGTTTTTTGGAAGTCTGGTTTGATGAACCCTGGTAAGAATTATAAACTTTTATGTGACTTTGGATCTTGTCTTTCCTCTTGCATTATGTTTTCTTCCAGCTTTTTTTTTACAGATGCTTCTGTAAATTTGTCAATTTATTTTCAAGAGAAGAAAATCAATCCCAAAAGGAAAAGTATTTTTAGATACTCTTAGACATATGAGTGAAGATAATCTATCTTCTTACTCATTTGTGTCCAAACTTGAGTGTAGTTTAACAATTTACAAAACTCTGAATGCATAAAGATGAGTGCAGGAGGCCTTCAGTCTGCATGTCATAAACCCTGACAGGGTGTGACTGTTCAGGTCAGTATGCCACAATTTTGAAAACCTTTTGGTTTGGCTCAGAGTTTCACTTTGTAAGAAGTACAGATACAGTTGTTACAGAGTGGGTTTGTACAATATACAAATATGGGAATACAGACATCTTTAAGATACTTTGCTGAAGAAACTAAACCCTCAAAACTGTGATTTTTTTTTTTTCCTTTTAAAAATTCCACTGCATATGAATGATCATGATTTAATTCTTTGAACATGAGTCAGATTTATTCACATAATTTTGAGTTTCTAGTCTTGAACTGGCTTGAAAATGGAAATTGTTTCCTATAAAGAAAGTCTTTGAGAGGAGGCAGAGGCAAGTCAGAAGAATACTTACTTAAGCTGAGGCGAACTTGTAAAATATAGTAAATAAAGAAATAAATAAAAGGAGGCCTTAACATTTGGGATGATGTAAAATAGGATGGTTCTTTTGCAACTGGGCAGGTGCCACCAGCAAAACTGATCTTGCCTCATGCAGGAGCAACTTGTTCCAGTTCCCTGGTGTGCTTTGGGGTCTCTTCAGTGCTCATCCCATGGCCAACCAAAATGCGACCTGCTCCCTTTCACAGCCACAGCGCTGTGGAGAGGCCAAGTGCCTGGAGTGCAAGGCAGGGTGGCTGAAAGCCAGGGCCACGGATGGAGTGAGGTCACTTTTCTGGGCAGCACTGCCAGAAGACATCCCTTGGTTTGTTTTCTGCTGGAGGAAGAAGCGGAGTTGACAAGCATTTTCCAGACAGGTAGCCAGATAGGCATTATTTTAGTGTTTCCAGCAGAAAATTGGTGGGTTTTGGCAAAACTGAAATTTTCCATGTGAAAATTTCTATTTTTTATGGCAATGGCATTTTGGATTAAAAACTAATTTTGATGGAAGGTGTCCAGTTGGTTACACTGAGCCATAGAATTAGCATCTGCTGTGCTTAAATCTATTGGAGATAATTTGGCTTAGGTTTAGCAACTCTGAACAAAATATACAGACAACTTTTCCTCCCCCTGTCTAATACCTCAGTTTTAGTGCCAGCCAAAATTCAACTTGAAGTTGGCTATGAGTAGAGGAAAAGCTTTTTCTGAATTTTGCTGGTTTGTTTTCAGTTCAGACTGCCTTTAACTTCAAAGGCTTCACAACACAGATGCCATGGCTGGAAGTACAGCTGCCAGTTCCACTGGCTGCCCTGGACTTGTGGGTCCTTCAGTGTGCAGCAGTATTGATGTGTGAGTGCTCAAGTGGCTCATAATAAGCCCACAGATATTATCCATCATATGTTTTCTGTCTGTGTTGTTTTCAGATAATTGTGGTTGAGGCTCGTACAGCATACAGGATATGGGACTTGTGTTCATTTACAGACACATCAGATTAGAATGTGTGACTTTGCATCATTTGGTGTTCTACCCCTTTTATCTGCTTAATTGTGTACAACTGTTGAAGACCAGCAGTTATTTGCATGTAACTTTCCTCTTTTTGATTTCTTAAACTGTGTTTAAAAAGCCCTCTTATTTGTAGATGGAAAAGCTGAAATGAGAACCTAATTTTCACTTGCTACGTTTCCTCGATTCAGCGTGTGTAGTCAGGCTGTTGCTCAAGTTTAGAGCTGTTAATAATTAGTGTCATGAAAGGACTGTACTTGGTTATTCTAGCTACAGGCAGTTGAGCATTGTCATTAAAAGCTCAAAAATTTAAAAGACTCCTTTTATATACTAAGGAGCTTTTGTTTTCTACTGGGTCTGTACAGAACTGTAAAGTCCTTTTTTTAATAGGTGAAGAAGTCTTCTTTTAAGTCATATTGGAAAGGGGAATCAAATTTAGTTATGCCTTGATACCTTTGAGGAAAACTGGAGGAAGAAATTTGGATTTGGGGGGTTTGAGGTAGGGGTGGGGGTCTATGTTCTTCCTCTCCCTCCCTCCTCCCCTTAAGCGAGATAGTAAATACTAAGTTGTTATCACCTGGTGCTTCTGATTGTGCTTTGTCTGAACTTGCATGGATTTCAGCTCTTTTTTCTTTTGATAGGTAAATATTTAGGCTTCCTGATCTTAGAGTTGTATCAGAGCCAGATTTCCCTATAATGAAAGATCTATTTAAATCTACTTAACCTAGTTTAGGAACACATTTTAAAAAGTACTGCAGATTTATTTTGAGAAGTCTCTATCGAGATATTTTAGTAATGTTTCGTTATAGTCTTCATTTATTACATCCTATTATAGCATTGAGTCATAAAAGCAAGAATAAGAGATCCAGCTCCAGGAATGGGAAGAGTTGGATGTTGTAATCATCTGTGTGGGGGTCATGGATTAGCATTTTTAATGCTATTTTCAAACAAGGGCAGATTATGGATAGAATCGATTTTAAAATAATGGCGGTGGAACTCACTTGGAAAACTTTTCTATTTATTCCTAGTAATCTTCACACATGATAAACACCTCCAAATATCATAAGCGGACAGCTGCATACTAGGAAATGAAGTTTTATGTCCTATAAATGCATTTGTATATTTGTTTAATTTATAGTATTTTTTAAATATAGGAGGATAGTTGAAGTCACCATTTAGTGATATTTAAACAGTGCTCCTGTTCCTGGTGTTTTGTTTTTTTCCTGGCAGACATATCATTTACTGACTGCTTCAGCTATCTGCCCTTCCACAGGGATTGGTTGGCTTTTTTTAAAGTAAGGTTAGATTTAATTTTTTTCCCTGCTAGTTTTGTCCTTTCCATCCTCAATGGCTTGTTGCAGGAGTGTGGTCTGCTGCTGCTACAGTGCCTCTGTGTGTTTGCCGCCTGGCCCCAGCTGAAGTGTCGTGAGTTGTGCCATGGCCACAGCTGTGCACTTGGGGCTTCTTCCCTCTCTGTGGCCTTCCTGCCTCACAAGCTGGCACTGCTGTAGCTGGTGCTTGCCATCAACTTGTGCTTTCACATAACAGGCCTTAAATGATAGCAATATCATTATTTAAAGACATTTCTAGCCTCAGCTGTCTTCTCTCTGTTTCTTCACACCATGATACAGCTTTCCTAAACCATTCTGTAAAGGAGTCACACTGTGATCAGGTGATTCCTGAAGACCAATTACAGTCCATTGCTTAATAGAGTGATAAGTGTGCTTTTTTTCTGGTTTCTTAAGGTGTGTATGGGTGTATTGCATATTGTAGAGAAATTTTCTATATTTTTGCTCAAAAGTAATCTCTGAAACCTCATGTGAGGTTCTTCACACATCTTGTTCAAATTTATGTGACTTGTTTCATAAAACTTCCGTAACCCGAGTAGCACCTAGAAATGAAAAGTCTTCAGGTCAGAAACAAAACAGCTGCACAAATTCATATGATGTTTCCAGTCTGATTATGACTTCAGTGTGTCACCTGCAGGACAGATGGGTTTGTGTTGGTTGTGAATAACCATAGCTGCTGGCTGTGAAGCTTTGCCTAAAGGCATGTGCACTCTGGACGTATTTCTTGCATCATTTGAAAGTGATGCAAAGGTCCTGCTCTTCTGCAGTATTGTTATCATCAGGTCAGTGGGTACTGAGCCATGAGCTGGCAGGAACTAGCTGGAAGGAGGCTTTCTGTTGTCTTTGCATTTGTTCACACTCTGGCCTGTAGGACTGTTGCAGTGAAAAGGGAAGTTGGGGGCCCTGATGAAGTAGGATTGGGGGGAAAAAAGGGTCTGACTGTTTTAATTCTAGCTCTTTCTTGGCTGCAGGCTTTTATTTTAGTGGTCGAATTTCTTCAGCATCTCTGACACTCCAAAACGGTAATGTGGTTTGGATGGGTGTTCACTAAGAGTAAATCTGAAGCTTAAAAATGGGTTTAAAATGAACCATATTGAGCTGTTTGGAATTTATAAGTCTATTTGCATTTTTTTTTTTTTTAACTTTTTTCCTTGCCAAAGAAATTTTAATATTTTCTCAGGCTGTTATCTCATCTAGAGCCCTGGACAGTGAAGATGGAAAGGTTACTGTCTGCATGAGAAACATGACTGAGCATAAAAAGGGAGGACATAAAGGTTTTAGGTTCAAAATAATTGTCAGTGTTGATGGCATGGTTTGTAAGAACTCTTTTTTTTTTTCTTAGTATTGCTCTTAAACTGCCAGCAGTTGTTGTAATCTCAAACTAATGAATTTTATCTTGCCATTCGGTGTTTCCTGAAATGTTACATACAGGAGTAAAGTAAAGCACGTAACAGTCTTCCTGTACTGTCCCACTTCAGACTCAAAACAGAAAGGGATCAGCTGAAATTGAGAGGCTTTTTTGGGAGTGTGGTGCATGCAGTTTCAAGCATAATGAGTATTGACATTTAATTAGATACAAGTGTCATTTATAATAGGCTTCTCTGTTAGCTGTGCCCTCCTTCTTGGGGGCAGGGAGGAGCAAGGGAGGGAATTGTCAAATTGTCCAAATAGTTTATTTTTCAGAGGAAATAGTTGCTTGCTACAGTACTATCTCAGTAATTTGCTGTGTTCTGGTGTACAGCCTCCAGCTGTCTCTAACAGATTTGCCACTATCCTGTGTAGAGTGACTGAACACTCATTAGTTATTATTTTTACATTAGAAAGTATGAAAATCTGGGAGTGGCAGAGCAAGGTGTTTCATCTTTAACCTGTGCCTCTATTAGTAATTATGTGATTTTAACAGCAAAAATCTTGCTTGATATCACACAGCAGTTGTTCAGATTTGAAACCCCTTTTCAGAGAAGTAGATAAAAAGCATTATTCAAGGATGTCTTAATTTAAAAAGAAGTCCTTGAGTAATTTTTTAACTGGGAATAATTAGGCATCAAGACTGCACTGAAATCCACAGCCAACCCCGTGAAATCCTTATGTTCATAAAATGAGATGCATTAACAATCTTAGAAACTTACCTGAGTAAATGGCTAGAGTATCAAATTAGTTCTCTGCTACTGGTTCGTGTATAGGAAAAACTGATGGTGGAGGAGAGGGCTAAATTCAACTTCTTTTCTCTCAGCTGTTGAGCTTTGGGCCCAAAATTTTCAGAACCTGTCATAGATACTTTAAGAACCGATGCTTTTTTTGTTATATTTGGCTCTTCCTATGATTGAGGATTGATGATGTGGAAAAGGAGGATTTAAGAGTACCTTATTCATTGAAATGCAGGTCAGATAATGGATGTTTTGAGGAGCACATGAGTACGTTTCTCTTTATGGCTTTCAGAAGTGCAGTAGGATTTTCCTTTGCTGTTCTGTGCTTCTGGCATCCATGAGGGATTTGATCAAGCAGGTCAGAGTGTCTGCAGATAGCAGAAATCTTGGAGGAATGTGTAGAAGCAGCTGCGTATCAACTAAATATGTGTACTGTTTTCACACAGGAAGCGTGGAGACTGCTCAGGGTCAGGCTGTAAGGAAGGATGCAGGACCCCCTGACCCGGGAGCAGGAGAGTTTGGAGTCTTGGAACTGCCAGCCCCATGCAGGTACCAGGCTAAAGAGAGCACAGTCTGGTTGCCCACCAATGGAGCGAAGTTGGGGAGTCAGCTTCCTAACTTCCAAAGCCAGTATCTCCTTGTATCCAGTGCTCTCTTTCCACAACTGTCTGGGAATGCAGTAGCACTGAAGAATCACTGGCTGTAGTTACATTGCACAGTCCCAGTAACTGTCCCAGTTGGTCAACAGTAAAAATGTGATATCCCTCTTTTTCAGGGAAGTTTTAGGGAAAGTTTAATAAATGGCCATATGATAACTTTTCAGGAGTTACATGATCTTCCTTAAGTAGAATGAATGTGGTCAATTTATATATAACTGATATTATATAAACTTAGGAATAAAACAGAAGGGTTTGATAGAGCCTGGAATCACTAATCATGCTGTTGCCTGGCTAGAAGTCTTGCTGGAAGCCTTGCACCTGGTGACTGCAAAGTGAAATAAGCCAATGTTTACATATCAGCTTTAATGAATGATGGATACTTTCCATTATTTGGTCAGCAGAAAGCAGGAAGGAATCACAGAATCGTAGAATATCCTGAGTTGGGAGGGACCTGCAAGGATCATCGAGTCCAACTCCCATTGGAACAAGTTCAGGATTGTAGTGCATGGGTCGATTCACTTAAATAAAAGTGCATTTCTACTCTGCTTTTATTTATAAGGAATGTCCTGAAGCTGTGTACTGTATCAGAATTGCTGAAAGCTTTCAAAACAAATTTTAGATAAAAAATTCAAACCTTTTCTTTGGAATTAATGTGGAATTCCCTCAAAAACATGCACAACCAGCTGATGTTTAGCATTTTCAAACTAGTTTGGATTAAAACATTTTATATGGTGTCACTAGCATGTTTTCAGTAAATGTATGTGAAGATGGGCTCTAGGCGTACCCCAGGGTTTGTTTGAATTACAGTATGTTGTATTACTCTGTTTAAACCTTCAAAATTGTCTTTGTACTTTTAATAGGGTTTTTTTTCAGATAGATATAAGTATAAAATTAGGTTGCCTGGATAATGTTAGTAACAATGGGATCTGCACATATTCAAGCTGCATCATGTTATAAGGATGTGGGTCTTCTATGAGTCTGACCTACTTTTCTACTTCTTGTAAGAAATTCATGCACTGTGTTGGACCCAAACGAGCAGGTGGGCCACAGTGCAAATCCGTGCCTTCTGGGTTGCTAAAATAGAAGCTTCTAAACAAATGGAAATCTGGCAATGCGTGAGCTTCTTTAGCTGCTTTAGATGAGCCATGGAAAATGAAATTTCTCATGTCCTTGCATGCACATGTGCCTACAGTAATGTGTTAAGGTGGTTGTTTTTCTGTGCATTACATCAAGAGTTCTTCTAAAGAAAGTTCACATCAAGTCAGCAAATTGGCTGCACTCTTGGATAAATTAAATTTCAGTTAATTACCTGCTTAACCAACTGCTTATTTATTAAGCTGCTTAAAATCAGTTAGTTTATTGTAAGCCCAAGCAAATTGTCGTTATACTGTATACATTTACATAACAGAATAAAGGATGCCGAAAATTCACTTGCGAAGCTTCTGTATGCTCTTTAGTGCCCTAACCAAGCCAGTATTGCAGGAATGTTCTGCCCTTTGATAGGGAACACTCCCTGGAATTGCTTCACCACTTGAAACCTGAGCTCAGGCAGGAAATGTACAACTTACTCCCTCCACAGACCTGAGAGGTAAGTGGAGTTACATTGCACAAGTTCTGTCCTTCTCCAGTTGCTGTAGCAGCATGTTCTTTTGATTGTTAATTCACACACCTAAATATTACATGCTTAGCAGAAGACACTGAAAAATTAAAAGCAGAAAATCTCCGTCATATGCGAAGATTAATCTTAAGTCAAATTTAAATAATCCACCTGCATGTATAGAAATATTTTAGCGTAAGTGGCCAAGGCACTGCCCATGGCATGGATATGCACACACAGTAGTACCTTGCTTAAGTTAACCTGCTGTTTAAACCAGTTGTTCTCAAACTGGTTTTTTGGTTAAGTCTCAGCTTTTGTTTTTATTTCTATTTCTTTTGGGGATGCAGATTTTACTTTGTAAATCAGTCCTCTGTTTATTCCATACTATATTATATTTAGCTATAATATTTTTATTGCAGAAGTATGCAATGAGTGTAGCTGAATTTCTACCAGATTTTCTCATTTTATATATCAGTATTTGTTAGGAAATCAGCTATAATTTGTAATCTTATAAGCAGTAGGTAGCCATCTCACTATTAGTAAGTTTTCAAAATATACAGCAAGAATGGCAGTATGTGTTTGGGAGACATAATACTGTCTGTGTTCTTGGTGCATGTATTGCTGGAAGAAAGAAGTAATGAAGATGATATGGATACCATTTGGGGCCAATTACGCTGTAAAACAAGTGTGTCAGTAAAACCAGTAATTGCAGGGTCTATCTGTGCTTAACAACTGTGTCCTTCTTGTTAAGTGTGCATGTGCTGATAGAGGCTTAAATATGGGTGGTGTGCATATGATTGGCCACAAAGCAGTTCCGTGTAATAACCCTGGCAGATCTTAGAAGGAGGAGTATTTTTGAAAGTGTGTGTGATGGTGAAGTGTTTTAACATATTCCCTACATAATTCCATAGTTTCTTTGCTGATATGTA
>NW_008239283.1:9951812-9967664 GCF_000691975.1 Corvus brachyrhynchos | reverse complement strand
AACTTTGAATGTGTTTTTCAGAAGACAGTCTTTGGTTACCTTCCTCTCTATCACTTTCATGGCTGTTGTATTTCCATTTTGTAGATGCATTTCAGGATTTCAGTCATTATTCTTGTAAAACTGTGTTCTGTAGTTGCAAAAACTTAGTTTCATGCAAGAAACTTGTCTGTTACGAGATGGTGGTTCCAACTACTATGTATTTTATGTGGGACATGGAATATAATGTTTCAATGCATAATCTGAAAGTAAAAAACATAGTTTCTTAGTCCATGAAGAAAACATTTGTGAATGACTTATGTCCAGCATGGTGGGAATATGAGCTTCACACCAGGAAGATGCTAAACTCCACACTGTGGAACAGCATGAGAAGTGTGTGTGTCCTATTTGTTTCTTTCCTCCTTAAAGTGGAGAAGGCGTTGCCCTTCCAGTCTGCGAGCTACATGAACTGTTGTTCTGGCCCAATATAGTTGCTCCTGTTTCCATAGCAAACTCATAATACAGTGCCTTCTTTCTTGAGTTTGATAATTTCATTTATGTACATTGAGAAAAATCCAGTCGTTGTCTAACTATGCAGTGGTTTTTGTTTGGCTGGAGCAAGGATGATCTGTGTTACAGCAAGAACTGTGATAGATCTGCAGGTTGGGTCTGTTGAAGGGACAGAGTGAATGCTTTCATGGTGTTAAAGGATTTTGAGGGTCACTGAGGGATTATGTTCTTTTTGCTCACTCTTACGGATTTGTTGCTGTGTCTGAAACTCAGAAGTTTTCTGTCTAGTTTAAGGCGATGATGAGGAAGGAAGAAGTATTGCTGGTCTTGTCTTGATCAGCAAATAGGACAAGAATAGAGGAAAGAACAGAAGAAAAGGTGAGACTTGCCTTTTTCGTCTCTTAAAACATGATGGTTTCTAGCTTTTAACAAGTCTTGGGGTTTTTTTTCCCTTCTGCTGCAAAACTGTATTGTTGAGTTAGACCCTCCTAGCTCACTACCAAATGGATTTGTGAGGCCTGCAGTACTTACTTGAAAGCTGACCAGTCCTTTGTGCACTAGTGTTTGTATTTGTGGAAAAGTGCTCTGAAGATTACACTCACTGTTTCTTGGTTGATTTGTTACTTTCTCAAATCCTTGTAAAATATGCCTGCCTAAGGGTTGTTTCTGTGGTATGGAGAAACTGGTTTTAATCTAATTGTGTGCTTTTCTGAAACCTTCTTAGTTTCAGGTCAGCAGCAGATACCATCCTAAAATCTTGGCAGTAGTTATCAGTTCTGCACTGATAATGCCAACCTTTGTGCCATTATGATTGGTAAGGAGCTTGGCTTTTAGATTGTGTCTGTGTGGCAAAACACTGTTAAATTTTATGTGGTTGGCTCGGATCACTGGTATGGAGGTTCCTCTTCTCTGTTTAAGGTTGTCTCCTGCTTTATATTTTTGACATCTGTAGCAGGTGTAGCAGAAGCAGCCTATCCACGAGGAGTTGTCAGATGGACTTTGGTTTTAGGCTTTACTTGACAGCTTTAATGTTTGCAGCACAATTTTGCATAAATTGGTCATTAAGACACTGTCGTAAATTTAGCAGCTGGTGGCTTTATCTGGTGTCTGTATCATTCAGTTTGTCATGTTAGTTTAGGAAAACAAAAATAAACTTGCTGTAGTTCTATGTGAATACAGCGTTGCAGTTCTGAAGCCAGAGTGACTGAGTAGCCAAAATAAAAAAGCTGTCTGGTGAGGAAGCAAGTACTGAAAATGCTGGGTAAGTCAAAACTGAAGCATTTTGCAAGGATGGATTATTATCAAGAAGATTTTTTTGTCTGAGGTGTGTGGTCATACTTAAAGTGCTGAAGATGTGATCTAGAAAAGCAAAATATCTCAAGGGATTTTAGGGGAGTTGCTCAGGAGGTTGTATGGAGGCAGTGGAAAGATGTAAAAAAAAAAAAAAAAAAATCTGTGTAAGTCCCAGCTTGGATCTTGGTCTTCCACTTTCCCATGAGAGCCTATGTATCTAAGTTACCAACTTTTTAGGAGGGATTGATCTTTCATTTCTTACCCCTCCCTCTTTGTTTATGTATATAGGGGCGCAGATACCTTTTATGATCCATGCAAGCTCTCTAATTACTACTGGAATGTTTGCTGTCCTCTGCTAAATTCTCCTTGGTTTTTTTTTTTTTTTTTTAGTCGTGATATGTTCCCTTCCCCCTCCTCAAATGTGAAGCTAATGTGTAGATGTGTTTGAAGGCTTCATAATCGTATGCAAGATAAGGAAAATCAATCATTTTATATTCAGTTTTGAGAATAGCTGTGTTCTTTTACTCTAGTCATAAGGTATTTTATGTCTCAACATATTCTCTACTTAAGTTATGAAACTTTGTTTGCTTACACCCTTGTCAAAGGATGTAGAAATAGTTTGCTGAGTGTGTAATTAAGTGAATTACAGGCCCTGATCCTGTGAGGCACTTAACAAAGTAGCTGGTATCATTGGATAGAGCTGATAGTTTCAGGTGGGCTCAGAAGGACTGTGCTGGACTGGGGCTGGATGATAATCGTCAGTATCTTAGATTTGAAAAGTGAAAGCAAATTCTTGCATTTTATTTATCGGCTCTCAGCACAGGATGTAGACTTGTGATGGTCACGGTTGCTTACTGAGAGGATAAGAATTGTTTGTGCTCCCAAACTAGATGTGTAAATCCAAACAAATTGACATAGAAGATTCAGTATTTGACAAACATTAAACTATTCATGTTGTAATTTTAAAAAAAGGGGGGGAAAAACAATGCTGATGTTTTTGTTACCACTGTGCATTCTCATGTTTAATGATTTTACAGTGAATGCACAGGCCTTGATGCAGAATAATGCATCAAAGTCTTGTGTGTTTGCTGTTTTCTTTTTCTCTATAAAGCTTTTTATGTAAGCATTTTTTTTGCTGTTTTGCACTGAAATTAGTTACTTAATTGCATCTAGTATCGGGAAGCTGGTAGCCATGATGCCCAACAATTCCAATACTTTTTGAATTGAAAATGTTGTTGTGAATCTTTAAAAACAAACCAAAAAAACCCAACAAAAAAACAGCAAACCCACAAAACAACCTTAAGATAGGGAGGGTGTGGACAATGGGCAGAAAGTAAGGGACTGGGTATTTTGGTATAAGGTTGTGTTGTAACTTGTAATACATTGTTTTGTTATTGGTTACTGTGAATTTAGTATTCATTTTTCTTTTGTTTATAATGGAGTTTTTAAATAATGAACTTGCTGTGTGTTCACCTTTCTTTGAAGTGAGACATTCTTGCATTTGCATTTTTTGGGCTCTTATTAAATTTTCTGTTTGTTTTGCCTGTAGACCTGTGTGGACAGTAATGACCGCACGTTTCCGATTGCCTGCTGGCAGAACCTACAATGTACGAGCATCTGAGCTGGCACGAGACAGGCAGCATACGGAGGTGGTCTGCAACATTCTTCTCCTGGATAACACTGTACAAGCTTTCAGAGTTAATGTAAGTAATGGGTTTATTGCAAATCAGTATCTGGCTTATTGCAAATCAATATCCCAGGCTTGCTGTCCTTTGCTGCGTTTGGATGGCTGGAGTTTGACTTTCAGTGTTAAGTAGCGAATAAAAGGGGAAGTTGTGTTCAGGCAGGCATGCTTGTACACGTCCGCAGTGTTACTGTGAACTTAGTCATTCTGGCATCCTCTGTAATACTAACACATTTTCATTTCAAAATCCAGTGTACAAAGCATAATTTATTTCTAGTAATTCTCTTCATGGATTAAAGTTGTCCAGTGGAAATGGGGGACAGTTTTGCCATTGAGTTGAATGAAGCTTTTGTTCTGCTGCATTTTGGTTTTTGTATTTTGAGCCACGAGTAAGGTGGAGTGGGAACTCTTCCCAAAGCTATGTAGCTGACTGTGTTCAATCACCTGTATGGTTATACTTGGTCACAGCTACCATCTTAAAGTATCTCCCTGCTCTGCTTTTTTCAGATAGTATTCTTCTTCTGTGATTTCCCTCACTTAAGCTCACCACCTTCTACTACACTAATGAGAATGGCAGGAAGGAAAATGGAAAGGTGGTTGCTGAATACTGTTGCTGAGAACTGCTAATGGAAAAAAATCAACAACTTTTATGCTTGACCCTGGAATATAAAATGGGTTATTCATCCCATTTTCTAATCTGTAATCTTGTTAAAGAGTTAAAATGAAAATGTGCATGGTGCTGTGTATATGTTACACAAGTACAACCCTTTCTTCCAACTTCTTGAGGAAAAAATCCCATGAAAAATTGGCAAGGACCTCACAAGAAAACATACACAAGTACAACCCTTTCTTCCAACTTCTTGAAGAAAAAAAAACCCGTGAAAAATTGGCAAGGACCTCACAAGAAAACTTTAAAGCATTTAAGGTCATCTTTGTGTGAGGAGAACCAGAACTCAACAGGAAAGAAGCTGTAGGTTTTCCTGTGGTAGTAGAACTCTACTTTTACTTTTTAAGCTATAGAATTGATGACTTATATGGAGAAAGGTTGAATAATGCGATGGTAAAAGTTAACAGGTGGCATGATTATTAAAATTTTTCCAAAGGAAGTTGAACTTCAGCAAATGGAGTGTATGAGTATCAAATAAGGCTGTGAGACTTCAGATGGGAAGTGAGGGAGAAAGTGAAGCAGTTGTCAAGTCTACGTGGACAAATCTAATTCAGACAATTTGAAAAAGTTCTGATGCTCAGTAATTATATTGAATTCTGATATCCAGTGTTCAGTAAGGGTATTGATATATTTGAATGTTTCAGGGAAGATTTGTGAGAGGGATTGCATTTTGCAGTTCTGTAGTCAGTGGTTAGAGCCTGCATCTGCTCATCCAAAGTGAAATCTGTTACCTGGCAAAAACTTGTAAGGATCCAAAGTCAAGAGGCTTAAGGTTCAGAGGCAGATCTGGTGGTTATTTGTTTTAGATACCTCAGTCAAGATAGAAGGGTTTAGGATATTCTCTTGAGGCATTTTTGTAGTTCATTCAAAAAATACTTAATTTTTCAGGACTTCTGAGTAGTAAAGTGTGGGAATTTTGGATGATGGAGCTGAGGGATGAATGTTCAAAGACTAATTTATCAACATCAAGCCTCATTTCCCTTCTGGGGTAATTTTTTCTATATCCTTTCCCCTTTTCTGTATCGCTTAACGTCTCATCCTTGCTAAGAGTTTCCCAGTCTATACTGCCTGCCAAAATGCAGTATGTGCAAAATATAGTTGGATATAAAGCATCAGAAGTGCATAAGAAGTTGTAAATGTTGTCATCTTTGCTTTCAGGTGCATGAGTTCTCCATTAAAGTATCTGTCTTGCAGTTTTTTCTTACAAGGAAAACAAGAAGTGGGTAAAATAAGGAATAATTGTTGGGCAGTCGGTATGGGAGATGTGCTTCTCTTCGATCTAGGTGTTCAAAAGCTGTATGTTTTTAGAGGACATGAGTGCCACTCAGAAAAGCAGAATCACCGGGTATAAATCCTCAAATGTCTGTTCTGTGTCTCCCAAGAAAAACTTATGTAATATGTTCTTACCACCTCCCTAGTGCACTAAATATTTTAGTTGCATAGATCATGCTTTACTGCTTATACAAATCAGCCTGCAAGTTTGTCTGTTAAAACTGAGTCTAGGGAATAAAAAGTTCCTTGGTGCTGAACATTCTGATCTCATGTCTTAGCCTCAGTCTGTTTTTTCACAAATAGGGAGTAATAAAGTATTCATTCGTAGCAAGTGTAACCTACATGATGTACAGGTTCTCAGGTTTTATAGCTTTGTTTTACTTTATTGTGGTTGACACTATAGTTAGCCATAAATATGTATGGAATTGTTTTCAAAATAGGAAGAACAAAGATAACATCAAATAAATTAGCGCTTTTTTTTCCCCTCCTGGTGATTGCTATAGGTATTCTGTATGCTAATGATTGTAAAACTTAATCATCTGGAGGATGCAGTGGTGTATTAATAAAAATGTACTCAAATGCTGTTTCTCCAACAGCAAATGCTAATTCTCCAACAGCAAAGTGCTGATCACAGACTGTGTCTCTTGATAATTTATGTGATGTTCTAAGTTCACATTTCAACCAGCCCTTTCCATTGATCTGCAAGAAAGGCACCTTTGTGCTAAGCCTTACCTTGTAGAGAGCGTAACTAATCAAACCAGATAATCCCCATGGATTTTAGCCAGACAAAGGCTGCATTCGTTCCAGGCAGAAGAATCAGTTGGAATTAACCTGTGCATATGTTTGAGGAGTAGAAATCCCTTCTCTAAAATGCTCTGCTTACCAAATAAAGAAATCTTCCTTCACTCCTGAAAAGTAGACTTCAATAGAACACATAGCTGGAAGAAAGGAGGCTGGCGTAACAACATGATCAGGATGATTTGCATCCCTGTAAAACTGTTTCTTCAAGATCAAATTACTTTAATTTGTTTTAATTGCTTGTTTAAACAAAGTATATCTTTTCCATGCAGGCTGGGTTACTTGTACTCCCTGAAAGCCAGTACACAGATAACACTAGGGATAACACTAAACTTGGGGGGAAACTAAGTCAAGGTAGATGGGATGGGTTGTTCTGTGGGCAAGGTTAGTGGTCATGGACAAATGTTTCAATATGGAGCCTTTACTATCCCAGAACTTTCTTCAAACTTAATGAATTTACACTCTAATGGAAGTAAAATCTGAAAACCTGTAAAGTAACTCAAATGAAACAAGAAAAGAACCAACCAAACAAAAAAACCCCATACCACCCCCTTATAATTTTAGAAGTTAAAATTTTTAATAATTTAATCTCTAGCGTTACTTAATTACTTGCCCTTTTTTCTTTGACAAAGAAAGATTAAAATAATAGCATCAGCTGTAGAAGGAAAGGAGACAGTTGTGCAGTGTTAGGGAATGCACCTCCCGGAGCAGCAGCCCAGGCATTGCGGTGAGCTGCGAGGGGAAAGGTTCCTGTGTTGTCAGTAGTGAGGGAGCAGCACAGCATCCCACAAACACGTGAGCAGCAGAGCTGTGACCTGCTCCAGGAAAGCCCAGAACCTGTCGTCCCCTTCCTCTGTCATCAGAAGTCGAAATTTGTTTGGGCTGATATGGCAGCAATATCTCGTGGTGTTTGCTGTGGATGCAGCCAGTTCTGTTGGCAGCAACAAAACCAGAATGTCAGTAATGCAGAGTGAGAAGAGGGTGGCAGGCATCAAAGCTGTGTGACTGCAGGTGTCTGCCTCAATTTTCAAACATGGTGTTTGTGAACAAGTGGCAATCATTTTGCAGTTAGAAATGAATCTGTAAGTATCTAGTGGTACTAGATGATAAATAGTTCATAAAATAAAGTACAGTTAACGTGTTGATGTCTAGTGTTTAAGTCAAATCTGTTCTAAAAGGCCAAAATTTCTGAGACACTCTGCCTTCAGCAATTACTAACAAGTACATATAACTGTCTAATTCTTCAGTTCAGAGAAAAAGTGGATGTTTTCGTGTCTAACTCCTGCAGTTTTGTGTTAGGTAGTTTCCATTTTTCATACATGTTTTCATTATTTCCTATTTTATGAGGAAATAATGTTTAACTTGTATCTATAGCAACAAAGCAAGCTTCTTTTTATGCTCATCTACATGTATTGGGTTTGCTTTTTTATAAAAAAAATCAGATTTTTAAACTTGCTATCATACTTTTTTTTTTGTGCAGCTATTCAATGTTATGATAGTATTACAAATATTTTAGATCTTTCTCAACAAGCAGGATTGTGACCTTCACCTGCTTTGGCAAGCTGCAACACTTACATAAATGTCAGAGATGGGTTAAGCTGAGGTCTGGTTTTGCTAGATGCTTATCTTTATTTTGCACTGAGTAAAACACTGTGAACCAAACAAATGCTTCATGTTGAAACCTGTCTTCTCTTACCAAAGTTGCTGCTCAATCTGCAGGACAAATACCTTCCTTGCGGTCGTGAAATGATGTTCTGTATTTCTTAATTCAGACTGATCAGCCAGTTCTAAGCTTTTTCATTAGGAAACATAATGTATTTAAGAAACAATATACATTGTCAGGATTAGATTGGAAAAAGCTACAGAGATGGTATCTGCATATTGTTTGAGGAAGTAACATGTCAGCTGTGGTAATTGCAAGGCCAAACTTGGGTTCCAGACATCTCCCATTTTCTGGTAGTTACTGTTACAAGGTCTTAGTTTGTGTTCTTATTTAAATCTACGTGAGAAAAGTGCCAAGAGGCAATTAGTGTTGCTATGTAATTTTAAAATTAGTTTTATTTGCTGTAAAACCTGAACTGATTATTGGTTTATTTCAAAATATAATAGAAACTCCTAATTTTGTAAAAATTAAAGTGAATATATTTGGATTGTATATAAAAAAGGCTGTATGCATTTATGCTATTGAACATTTATTGTGTTAAAATCTGTTTTTTTCTGTGCTTGCTTTTAGTAATTTGTGAAGTAAATTTTTCAGTGGTGAACTTTTTAACAATGGTGCTACATTTTGTTAAAGATCAAGAAATTTTCTCTAGCATTTTCAAAAGAAATAAGGTCTTTTGAAAAGTAAATACAGCAATTCTTAGGTCACTTCAATTTAGCCGGATTTATATGGGACCCAAACTATATCCCTTATGTAATTTCAACTTATGTGCAGAGCTATGGGTATGATTGTCCTCCTGGGATTATTTCAAACATAATTTGTGGATAACTCTTCTCTACTTTTTAAATTATTATGAAATAAATTATTGTGCTTCTAGGAGTTTTTAGGCCCAAGTAACTGCCTCTGACAGTTTATTCAACTTCAGTGTAATTTCATCTGAACAAAAAAGTTAGTTTTGATAGGATGCTCTTAGATGTTAACAAATGTCTGGAGGTAGATTTGTAAATCTTTCTCTTATATGGATATTAATGAAATTCTTGCAACCTTATCTTGATCTTTTAGTTACATACTTCTATTTTAACAGATGTAAAGGTAAATTGTTATATAATCTCTATGCAAAGTGAGGTCCTCTGGAAGCAGAACAGCAGGGATTTTTTGTTTTAAAACTCTACAATATCTTACTGCCTACAGTAAACAAGGCAAGATGTATCAAATCCACAGCAGCAGCAATAATACTTGGCACCTAGAAGATTATTAGAAGCTTCTCTGCTTGGTGACAGAAAAGTAGAAAATCTGAGTGGAAAATGTATCAATCATCTCTTTCATATTTCTTCTTGTTTGACAGTTCTTGCAGAATTTTGCTTGTCTTTTGTATTTCAAGATGCTGTGACACTTTAACTTCTTTGGGAAATTCCCTTCAGATTTCACCAAATGTGTTTAGTGAGTCCTGTTGTATTGACACACTCAGCGTTTCAATTACTGTGTTGGCAGTATTTTCAGGTTAGGCAAAAAATTGCTAGGTACTAACAACTACAGATTTCTTTTTGTATCATTTTGTGGGTAACATTTGTCCCTGTAGTAGAAATCAAGTTTGTTCACTTGACTCTGAAAAGAAGTGTTACTGTTACTCAGTTAATTTAAATTAATTCATTTAGAGTGAAGTGCTATCTTAGAACGTATATAAATGACACGTCTTGGTTAGATATTTGGCTGTTCCAGATATCTCTGCCATTAAACTTTGGAAACATTTTCAATATGCTGGTTCATTTAAAATCAGGAATAGATTTTTCAGATAAGGGAGAATAATTTGTACAGACCTGTACATTTGAATTCAGTGACCCAAACAAGATTCTTGTTTGCACCAAGTTCTTTATTAATTCCTGAACTTTTTTTCTTTTCTGTTTTTCAGTACTCCTTTTAAATATCAAATTTGGCTAATGAAAGGCTTTCAGAAATAATCATGTAGCTAGCTGAGAAGTGAGACGTTCTTACTGTCAGAAAATGACAGAGAAGAAAAATGATTTCCTTACATACGTTTCAAGAAGAGAGATGAAGCTCATTTAAAAATAGTGCTGCTGGGATACACTTTGTGATATTTAAAATACTGCTGCTAGAGCACATCTGAAAGAATTTTTATGTGTTCTACCTGCCTGAAATATGTATGTCCGGTTATGTATTTGTTCATTAAAGAAAAGGTCTGTATTTGTTCTCTGCAGAAACATGATCAGGGCCAAGTTCTATTGGACGTAGTCTTCAAGCATCTCGATTTGACAGAGAGAGATTACTTTGGTTTACAGTTGGCTGATGAATCTACTGATAACCCTGTAAGTTGACTCTGTTTTATAAGTACAGTTTTAAAAATCATAAGCATGTTCATCACTGTCCTCTGTGTTATTTAAACAGAGGTAAATAGAAACCATTGCAAGATTGTGCCATCTTCCCCAACTGTGTCATTTGCGAGGGCCTGTATCATCTTGTAGTTGTGATAAAGCTACATGTTAATAGTCACAGGCTTGGAGTAAAATACTGAGTTCTGTGCTTATGAAGTAATACCTTAAAAGGATATTGCATGTTTTATTGTATCTGTTTGCTAGATTGCATTATCATTGTTAAAAATAGTAAATATGTTTTAAATTTGTTCAGTGGTTTGTTTGTTTGTTTGTTTGTTTTTGTCATTAGGATTTACAGAATAGCAAGGGGATTTTAGATTTTCATGCATGGAGTTTCCATTTCTCGCCCAGATACCTGGTAATCTTTTAACAGTGCTTCATATAGTCCACTATCTGACAAGGGCAGTCATCTCATCACCTTAACAAAGAAGGGACTCCCTTGAAAATGAGTATTTGGAATAGTTCATGGACTTTAATTGAAAGGAAATTCTACACAACTGAAACTCTGTAAATCACCAGTGGAAATAAAGAGATGCAAATGTAACATTTACTGCACTAGCTACAGTGGTACTATGGAGATCATGACTGCATAAAGAACATTCCTTGGATACTTTCTTTTATAGGTATCAAATGGTCAATACTTGTTTTAAAGTGCAATTTAGCTAAGTATTACTCCTTATAGTTCTTTACCTAGTTCTTATTATATGTGCAGCACAGTGATGGGGTCAAAACTTAACCTCCCAACTTGTGTATCAAAAGTCAGCCACATTCACTTGTTGATAGTTCTGGTAAGACATTGGTGGGCTGGCCTCTGTAGTATTTTTATTCTAAACTTTATTCCAGGCTGAAGAAACATACGCAAGCAGAAGAAAAGGCTGAATTATTTTTCAGCTTTGTTCAAGAAGTATTTAATTGAATATCACTCAATATTTTACTCTACACTCAGAAATTTATCTGGCTTTCCAAAGGGTAGACTAGACCTCTAAGCTCTCTTTCTTTTAGTTTATCTGTCCGGAAGCATATGAACACAACACTGTAATAGAAAGATCTGGTTAAGGGTTAGTCTGAAAGAATGACTTAAGTATTTGATACCAGCACATACTTTAAAGATTTTGTATGGTTTTTTTCTCAATATTTTGTCTCTTCAGCACGTATCTAGTTGCCATGAAAACAGTGTATCAGAGCTAAAAAGAGATGTTACCAATATTAGTCATGCAAGCTTGAAGAATGTATGGGTTTGACTTAATTTCAGTTTTTGATATGTTTACTTTTACACTTGGTTCATTTGGACAAGGAAACCATACTGGATTAACAAATATTCTAGTTATTTGTGAAATAACACAGCAGAGTATTGCTAAGATACAGTTAATGCAGCAGAAGATAAAGATGATGGGTAAAAGGGGATCCTGCTAATTGAGTGTGGAACCTCCAGCATTGTGTTTAAACGTGGATCTCATGAATTGCAGAAGCCTTGGGTTCTTTTAATAATATTAATATCAAAGTAAAAATCAAGTATCTTTCAACATGTTTTGAAAGATTCTTATATAAAGTTCATATATATCTCTGGCTAGAGTGTTCTTTAAGCCTTTACATTAGTCTTAAAAGTTAATTGATCCTGTATGAAGCTTTTTTTTTCTTAGGTAATCACGCTTTTGAGGCTGTATCAAACTGTCTCTTTACTTCCTCTTGAGTTAATTACTGCAAAGATACAGCACATAGATCTAATTATCATTATTTGTTATTCCTCATGAATAAAATGACACAGGGCTAGCTTTAGATCCATAGTGTGTGTCAGGTAGCTCAGGTACCTATGTGTTTACTTCCTCCTCCCTCACCTGAAAAAATAAAAAGCTCTGCGGTAAGTGTGAGGGAGTCACATACTGTACAAGGTTAGATGTCTGTCACTCCATAGGAACTGTGCCCATATAACCATTTCCTGAGGCTTGTGGACTTGCCTTGCAAGGTAGCATGAGGAACTGAACAGTATTGATACCAAAGATGGAATTCGGAGTTAGGTGGACTGTGTTGATATGTACAGAGACTGCTGGGTTGCTGATGGGCAGTGGTTTAAACAACTTGCAGAACTCTCCGGGCAGCCGTACTTTTATCTGAAATTTGCCACATTGGTTTTTATAAAGTTCTGCCTGTACAAAGCAGTGTTCTCCTGTAGAAATGTTTAAGATGTGGCACTGTTTAGTAAAATTATTCTGTAGTCCTTAATCCAGTAGGCTGAGTGCTGAGTCTCTGGTTTCCAAGATCCCAGTTAGTGATGTACCAGTGCTGACACTCAGGCTGAGACTGTGAACCAGTGGGACCACTCCCTGGATGTGCCAGACCTGCAAAATCCAGAGTCAGAAGTACTGGAAGTAGTTAAATTAACTTCTCAGTTGAGTAAATGAGCCTGCTTACAGCTCTTCGCTGCCATAGGTAGTTCTTCTTAAAGAGTAGCTGAAGGTTGTTAAACACAGCATAATTGGGTTCTGACCTCTCTCAGGCTCCTGTGACAATCAAAGAAGCAACTCAGAGTAGAATTATTGCTGTAAAACAGGTATCTGGACAACATATGTTAATCTTGGGGGAAGAAGAGTAGTAGCAATTGATGATAGTGGTGATGTCTCCAGAATCAGTAATAAGCCTGTATATGCCAGTGAGACATTTTGGTAAAAGACCAAGTAAAAAGTAATAGAAAAGCACCAGTTTCTTGATGTATAAGGCTATGATTTGTACTTTGTTTCTCTGAAGTTGGTGTTATAATTTGTCTCTTTCCAGAGGTGGCTGGATCCAAACAAACCTATCAGGAAACAATTAAAAAGTGAGTAATGTATGTATTTCGTCAATTCATCTATTGTTATTATGCTATTTTTCCAGGGTGCCCTGATTAATTAGAAATAACTTTTCTTGACCATAGGAGGATCTCCTCACAGTCTGAACTTCAGAGTTAAGTTTTTTGTAAGTGACCCAAACAAGCTCCAAGAAGAATATACAAGGTAGGTCTGGCTGCTTTGTCAATAAAATACTTTTCTAGAACAATCATTTATTTCTTTAAGGTATAACATGGAAATTTTCTTTTAGCTCATTCTTGTTGTATGTATAAGCTTCTAATTTTCTCTAATAATTACAGATATGAACTATGCAGTTGTACCAAGTAAATATAACAAAAAGCCTCTGTGAATAAATTTACGAATTTATATACAAAATGAAGTAACTACATGAAGCAAATACTACCAAGTAGAAACAGAAAAAGGGAAAATAGAGAACAGAGGAAAAATTTAATCCCAGTATTTACCAATAAGTACAAATTTAATTCTATCCTTACTTGTGTTCTCCTTTGTGACTAAAAAATTGCTGAGCATTCTGCATTTTTTTTACACCCTCCTTCCCCCCAGTTTTCTGCTTAGCATTAATGAAATTAATCTCTCTATGGTTGTAGTGCTAGTTTGAATCACAGAAGCTTATTTTGATAGCAGTGTATGGAAATCTGTTGAAGGAAATGCTCAGTGTGAATCAAAATAGGAGGCTTGTGAATTGCAATTAGGCCCTGAAGAAATGCCTCAAATTTTCCATATTTTTAATTACTTCTGGCCCTCTAGATAAATGGCATGATTTGACAGATTGGAATTTTTGGATGTCAGCCATTCTGAAAACAGGTCAGCCCCATTCAAAAAAATTATCGAGGATAGCTTTTGAAACCTAAGTACCAAAACTGTGAAAATTTCAGTCCACATTTGTTTGTCATTTCCTTTGATTTGTCATATTTTGGACAAAATTTTGCACATATCTATGCAGACAGAATTCACTAAAATGAGTCCCAGAGATCCTGGATGAGACTTTGTTTTACTGAAATATTTTCTCAAGGAAAATTTGTCAATTTACTCTATCAAAATAATGAAAAACATGTTATTTGAATTAAAGTAAAATATGTTATATTCCTGAGGAGGTGAAAAAAAGGATAAATGTTGATCAGTGTGAAGTAAACCATAAAGCAGAAAATTGTTCAAATGCTATTCTCTAAATACGAAGCTATAAATGCAGCTTTCTTTTAAATGAGAAATAATGTATGATTTCTTTATCTAGGTCAGCTCTGCCTTTTTTGCTAATAGGCCTAGTTGCCCCTGAGAAAACTGATTTGTATTTGAAATTCTTATAAGAGAGAGTTATCCATGGGCTTTTTTGGAGTGAAGTTTGGATGCCATGTCACAAATATGGGTCCTTTCGCATAATCAGTATTCCCACCTCAAAAAAAGAAAAGAAAGTGCAAGCTTCTGACAATTCCAGCATTCAAAAATGCTCCATTTTTACAAATTCCATGAGAACAGAGGAATGGTTTGACACATGAAGCAGTGTGAATGGATGTCAGGGAAAGGTTCAGTGCAAGCTCGGGTCTTGTTAGACCTCTGTGAATTCACGTGCGTGAGGCAGGTTTGAATGCCCCAGGTCAGGAGAGGTCGGCGGGAGCTCAGTGTGTGTTGGAGAGCTTCGCTTCAGGAGCTTGTCTTGGGAGGCAATGAAGCTTCATTAGTTCTCCTCATGGCAGGGAGAATTGCTTATTGACATTGACTCCATTAGCAATAATTCTGTCCTGCCCTTTCCTAGCTACAGCTGTATAAGCAAGATGAAAACATGGCAATGCAGTGCTGCCTTTGTTGTTTTAGTGGAGTCAGTTGTTCAGGCTTTTGCTGATCTGCTTTGTTAAAGCTTCTATTGATTTCCCATTTTGCTCAATAATATGTGAGGCTTCAGTGTTCAAACTGGGGTGGTTGGCTAACGAGCCATTAACCTCACTGTTCACTGAAAACAGTGGACAGAACGTGAATTCTGCTTGGTGTCCCTTAACCAAGATGTCCTTTTTACCAAGAAATACTTCTAATAAAGCTTTATACCAAAAAAAGAAAAATAAAATGGAGGTGCAGCTGTACGTTTGTGAAGAGATGCTCAAGCAAAGCATGTGAAGCATATCCATTTAATATATAAATTTAACTTGTAATTTACTGCATTTATTAATTGGTAAAGAAATTTTGCTTTATCTATCTTCTTGTTTCAATATGAATTTTAAGTATTTGTAGTATTTTGAGGTCTCTAAAGCCTGGTTCGTGTCTAAGTTTTAACTTCTTGAGGTTAATACCTTTTAAACTAAGCTTCTTGCCTTTCTGGTCACTTAAAGAATCTTTGATGGTTTTGTAGTAGCTGAGCACAGGGACTAATTTTAGCTTGTCAGTTCACAAATGTTTTCCCTCATTTTCTTTCAAACATGGAATGTTTTACCTTTCTACTGTTATATAGCTTGTAAATTATTGGATTTCTGTGTGTGTATTTGTAAATGTTTATGGAAGCCTTTAAAGTGATAGCTAATCCACTTTTTGAAGACCACACAGTTACGAGAAATCATGTTAAGTGTAATAAAGTGGTATTTTTTGGCTTTAATGTTGTAATTTAAGTTACTATTGGGAAGTATTTAATATTAGATGCTTTTCATAAGTAATGTTGGTGTTTATAATTAGTGGGTATAGCCCAGCTTTTAAGTCAGAACTACAAGAAGGAAACCAGATTATTATTATTATAGTAATAATGTAGGAGGTTCCAAGCCAAAATAAATTTATAA
>NW_008239283.1:9891627-9951667 GCF_000691975.1 Corvus brachyrhynchos | reverse complement strand
TGTTACTATTACTAAAAAATTAAAAAGGCAGTAGAGACAAATTCTACAGCAGCTTTTATGCTCTGTTGCAAGGATTTTTCTTCTGAAAATCTAAGCTTTTGCTAATATCCTGCCATCTTGGTAAGTCTTGTTTGTTACCCCATTGCAGTCTCTAGTGTGATTTGCCACTTTATGTAAACATGATACTTTGTTGAAATTTTCTAAAACCTCTGAGTGCAATATGAAGGAACTAAATGGAATGAACAAAAGTCTCATTCTGATATGTTAACAGAATATTTGGGTTTTGTTGGAGAAACAAAGGAAGTAATTTAGACGGAAATTTGTTTGTACTTTCAGGCTTGTTGGAGTTTTTAAGTCATGGTGTTTCTGCTGCCCCTGTTTGGTGGGAAATAGTTTGTTTTAAAGTGTTTGGCCATTCCTTTTCTTCTATCCATCTCCTTCCTGACTTGAAAGAGTGGGCATGGAAAAACTAGATTAATTTCTAAAACAAGCTTTTTTCACATCATAATTAAAAGAAAACTTTGTGGAAGTTCAAGGGAAGTTAATTGAGAGGTGTTTGACATAATAGAGTCCACAACTTTTGTAATAATAATGTAACTTCAAAATACTAAGAATAATTAAGATAAATGAAAACACGGTAGTATCAAACACTCAGTGAGAATAAATTAATTCTGTCTACCTGGAGTAGAAATCATTCCTATGAGGGTACCTCCATATACAGATGCAAACTTCAACTTGTGGTTGCTGTACAAAGCAGGAAGAATGTGAAATTTGTAGCCTTTTCATGAAATATAATGTATGACTTCATAGCCTGTAAGTAATTTAATTTACAAAGTTGTATTATTATTTTACCAAGCAGAGTTTCATTTCCCATTAGAGTTTAAGAAATAGCATGCAGAATGCCAAGTTTTAGTTTTGCACTAAATGAAAGAAAAATGCATTAAATTGATGAAAAATTATGTAATAATTTTATTTTTAATTATAGTTTTTTTATTTGCTTTTCTAAATAAGGTACCAGTACTTTTTGCAAATTAAGCAGGACATTCTTACTGGAAGGTAAGACATTTTTTCTGTATTAAACATTAAATGTAAATTTGGTCAAGAAAAACTTAATAATGAGAGATTTTGCCTGCAAAAATAAAAATATATAAAGAATAAATAACTGTCTGTGCAAGTTGAAGTGTTTATAATAATTACCTGTCAAATTTGTCCATAGACTCTAAAAGACTAGGGTTTTCAAAATAGCCAAATGTCATATGAAATACGTAATTTTATTTATTTCTTATTTTAAAAACAAAACAGGTTGCCCTGTCCTTACAATACTGCTGCTCTTCTGGCTTCCTATGCTGTTCAATGTAAGTATAATTAATGTTTGTGTACTTGTTAGTACTGAAATATATAAAAGGTCTTATTGATTAGTTTCTAAAGAATGCACTTTGTATGGCATTATATTGTGGTGTTTGTGGGCATGGTGCTAATTTTCTCATGATTAAGGAAATTGATTGGTTGTCCTCCCCCAGCATATTTTGCTGAATTGGAGATGGAAAAAATACTTAAAGCCATGCTGTTAGAAAACCCCAACTCAATACTCTTTTATTCCTGGGTATTCTGAGGCGTAGAGTTGTGGCTTTTGCCTTGAGAATGATACTAAAAAGTATTTCTTAAGACACTAAAACATTTTTAACATACCATACAGTGTACCTCCAAATAAGTGTGGAAAAGGGAATTCTGGTCATATCTGGCCAAAAAGTTCAATACCCATCTTGGCAATTTTAAGCCAGTGAGTAGATGAGTCTTGAAAACTGAGATTTAGTTTTCTTCCTCACTCAGTTTTTCTTCATAAACTTAACTTGAATTAAGCAATCCTGATATATTCATCTATAATCATGTGTTTTTCTACTGTTAAAGATACTTATATCCACATTAGTACTTTGTATACTTTGTACATATCAGACAAATAGTGTCCATGTTAATATTTTCATTAAAAATATGTAGTAATGTTAATGTCATGTTTTGTGCATGGTTTTGTTAAGTGGTCACCTTTTTCTAGGTCGATCAATAGACTTGTTTCTCTTAAACAAAACTCCCACACTTCAGCTGCCTGAAAAATGTACTGCAAATGCTGTCATGCCATAGGGAGTTGTCTTGGAAGAGATAAAGTATTTGATAATGTAACAGGAACTATGAAAACTTGATAACATTTTAGGGTATTAAGAATGCACTATGGGTTGTTTTTTTTTTAAATATTGTAGAATTGGTGGGCATGCACAGTGTATTGTATTTACATTTATCCATGAGATCCTTCTGCCATTAAGTTCTTCAGCATACAGAGCTCTATCTAATGTTTTCTGTACCTGCCTAGTAATAAACTTCCTGTATTCTTTATAAATATATGTAAATAGCAGATACAGATCTCAGTCCTGTACCCTTGGATTTCAGCAAGGAATGCATTCTGTTATAAAATCTGGCCCAATTTTCTAGTTTTTAAATTATTTAAAATAGGATTTGTTTGTGGTGATGCAAGTGACTCAGAGCTTTTTCCTACCCTCCCTTCCTTTCCTCATCCTCCTGCTCCGTAAGTGCCTTCATCCGTCTTGTCAGTGTCACTAGGCCTGCCCAGGACCCCATATCATGATGTGTTACTGTTATCTTTCCACTTTTCATTTTATGTTTCTTATCTATCACTGTAGATCTGTTACAGGGATTGGAGATATTTAAAGCTGAATTTTTTTCTACTGTATTTACAAAAGCATCAAAGACTGTATTTTTAGCAAATATTGTTTATATGTTTTTTTTTCTGACAAATGTGAGTGTAATTTATTTCTTATAATTTTAGGAAAGTGTTAGAAATTACGTAAATACACTTTTAGTAGTTTCAATGTAGATGTACGTATGTGTACTTCTTTCCATACATACAACTGAATGTGCAAAAAATATTTTTCTAATGCTTCTGAATGTATCTTGCTGCAGAATGAGTTGGTGGTTTTTGCAGATCTTCATGATGAAGTAGCAGTTGTAGTCTTAAAAGAATAAAATTGTGTAATCACATGAAAACAAGCAAAGGTAAAATAATAAAAGAAGAATTGAATACTATCCTACATATATATATATATATATCCTACTTAGTGCTAGCTGTAATAACAGCATTTATGGATTAATTTGTCTATTAAAAATTAAACATTACAAGCTTCCTTCATAAGGGCATAATCAAAGCTCTCTCTAAATAATTTCCATGGTGTTCACTGAGAATGTGACTGTTTATTCAAAGTGGAAAAGGGGAGTTCAAATGTCTTCTCTCTTTTTGTTTGCTGTAGATCATAAATTATGTGGGAGCAGACTCATGTGAATTTGGGGGCATTGCACAATGCCAAGTACATCAGTGATAAACAATAACCTCTCTTTTTAATATTTTAGCCGAGCTGGGAGACTACAACCATTCAGAAAACTTGCCAGGCTACCTCTCAGAATATTCTTTCATCCCTAGCCAGCCTCAAGACTTTGAAAAAGAAATAGCAAAATTACATCAGCAGCACATGTAAGGATTTACATCAGAAGATACTGACTTTGTCAAATCCTGACTGCTGATGCTGTGCTATTATATAAAACAAAATAGTATTTTTTCTTAAAGGTTTCAGGGTGGGTGGGGTGTTGGGTTTTTTGATTGGTTGGTTGGTTTTGGTTGGCTTTTTTAAGATAATGTGATTTCTTTGGAGATTATCTGTATAATGTATACCATTGATGGTCTATACAGAATATCCATATTTAAATTAGTTAAATAATGAACATGTTAAGTTAAAGGTACTCTGAAAACAGTACTTGTGTGTATTATCCAGGATATTAACTTAGCTGGATATATTTTCTTTAAGAGTTTCTTTCAGTCTTGGGGGAATGTTCTGAGCATAAGGGCTTTGTTTTCATGATGCTCTCACCAGTAAAAGAGTTACTTTAGAAGTAACAAAGTCCTTTTCTTCAATATCTGCTCTTTCCTGTGTGCAAGTCTGTGACCTTTCTGAAAGAGGAAAAGGCAATGAAGCAATGGAAAATATTTTTTTTTCAGTATGTAACATTGTGGTACTTTCCAGTGATGGTTCCTTCGTATTTTAGAACTTAGGTGCCTTTTGTTACAGCTAAATTTAACAAAATATAAGCAGTATTTGTAAAACATTTGCTTGATTGGGGCATGTTTGTTGCTTTCAAAACTACTGAATGTTATGTTACATTTCAGATAAAGGCTTAGAAAATTCTCTTAGCTAGGGTAAAGACATTTAAATGAATTGATGGTAATTTAAATTACCAATGCCAAATACAGGATTGTAAAACTAATTTCCAGATTCTAGGGCTCCACAAACATTTAAATGATAAAGTGCTTTAAAATAAAATGTGTTGTGGGCGCTTGTCAAGACTTGGTTCTTGTGGAAACATTCTTTTCTGTTAAAATTTTTGGGTGGGGGTAGAAGTAATAAAACGAATGCAGATTTTCTGTCTGCACTCACTGGGGAGCCTGATGTGGGAGGTCGTGTTAGAACATTTCTGATTTAGCTGCTTTCTTTCAGAGGGTTGTCTCCTGCAGAAGCAGAGTTCAATTATCTCAATACAGCACGTACCTTAGAACTTTATGGAGTTGAATTGCACTATGCAAGGGTAAGTCTGGATGAACTGGTGTTGCAATGTAAAGATGGATTCATCTGAGATTTATGGAAAAATACACTTTCCTTTTTAGTGAGCCTTCCTGGCTTCTGCTAACAAGAGAAAAAAAGAAAAAAAATATTATCTTATTAGGTGCCTAACTGGGATTTACCGATTGAATATCCACTATTTCACTCTAGTGAGGGTATTTCTTCACTTAAATTTGTGCTTAGTTATCTGCGTGTCAATCAGGTTGAGCTTTGTTGGCTTGAATGCCAGTTCAGTTGGCTACTGATGAATAAGAAAAATGTGCTTGTTGAATGTGCATTTGATATTTAAGGATCTGTCAGCTTTGAAAATATTTAATTTGGTTCCTACTAGAACCAAATTATAAATCATGAAAATATAGAGTGAACTGTGAATGTCAGGTACTATAATTTGATAGAGTGTTAGTTTTACCTGGTAAAGCAAGTAGCTCAAGTTCTTAACTCAAATGATCTTAACATGTCAGTACAGTGCTACCATTTCTGCAAAGCCTCTAAATAACATTGCTTTTAGTAATTGACATCCCTAGTTTTTAAGTATTCTTGTCCTATACCCTAAGGCTGGAGAAAGTTGGAATAGAATTGGAAATGTACCCCACTTAGCTGCTCACTTGTATCCACTGCTTTTGCACACATATTGAGAGTTCTATAGCATGTGCTTGATTAGAGTGCAAAGATATTTCAGGAAAAATGTGCTATTTAAATATGCTTACAATATTGTTTTAGAATCTGTCCTCTCTCTGTTCTGAGATTGCAATTTCCTTTCAGGTAGGAATTGAAGTTGCTGGTTGCTTTTAGTGTAGCAATTGCCAAACCAGTCTATTAGTGCTGCTGTTCTTAATAAACTAGAATACTTTTGTATTTATTTCTTCAAAGTTGTTGAAAGACAGGCGATCTAACTTGAGAAGTTAAATTTTTGTGGTAACTTATAAGGAACTCAGAGCAAACATTCAGGTTTGTCCTTAATATGAGTGAATAATTTAATTTCTTATTTGTCTTATTAAAACACATTGCCTTCCACATTAATTTGTGTGTTTAGAGGGAGATGAGAATGAATACATATGAAGTCTCAAGAGATATTTATTTTGTTCTTCCAAGTAATTTTCTCTTTTCTTTTAAAGGATCAGAGTAACAATGAAATAATGATTGGAGTGATGTCAGGTGGAATACTAATTTTTAAGAACAGAGTACGAATTAACACCTTTCAGTGGTAAGGACAGCTGTTTAATGTTTTTATTTGCTATTTCAAAATATTTTTACCACTCTGAGAAAGACTGAAACTTGAGTTGTATCATATCATGTTGAAATTATTTATCTTATGTTGTGCTATGGGGAATTTTTTGGTGGGGTTTTGTCCTGGTCTGCATGCTGTGCTGTTAAACAACTTTGATACTCTAATGAAACGGTAATGAATTTTAATTCAGTTTGTAAGCATACTTAATATTTAATTAACCGTATAGCCTGGGCCAGTGTGATTGTCTAGCTTACAGTCTTTAAAGAGACAGTTGAATTGAAAAATATTAACCTGGAGATTGACTTCTCTTACCTGTTTTGTGACCTGTAAGTTAATTGTAATTTTAAATTTAATGTAGTTAAGGTACTTCTGAATAGCTGAGGTGGGGCATTCAGGATATTATAATCTCTTCATCCATAGATAATAATTTTTATGATAGTGCATTTAGTGCAGAAAATGCTGTCATTTATTTCTTTTATCTGAAATAGTTTTAAAGCTGTTCTGTAAAGATGGACTTATCCCTATTAAATATCCTACTGCTTAAGCTGGGATCCTACTCTTTATTCTTATATGATCAGGAAAGAAAGAGAAATTCTTTTCTGTACTGTGGCTTCTGTAGTGCTCTTTAGAAGTGCTCTGTGGTGCTCTACAGAAGCTGTATCACCTTCCCCGATGCCTTTTGTAGTTCCTGCAGAAGTAACCTTCCCTTGGTTTCCTTTGCCTGGAATCCACTTTGACAGCCTTACTACTTGTGTCACTGAGTTGCTATAGCTGCATTCTGAGTGGGTGAAGTCAGTCATACGAGATTATCATAACAGACATTAGTTCACCAGGCACAAAAGCTGTTCGTCCTAGAGAAATGATGAGAACTGTTCATTTGCTACTGATTTTGCATTTTTGTTTGCTGCTGATGTGTGCTTGATCTTTTCTGCAACCCAGTGAGTTTCTGAGGTACTCTGGTTCTGTGCTAAGCTTAGTCTCAAGGTTCATTGTAGGGTGTTATATATTTTGCGGTTTACCAAGCTGAGAAACAGTGTGATTGAATTCTAGTAGATTTTCAGAGAGAAAGAAAAAACAAAGCTATATCAAAGTGTTATCTGCAGCCAGTACAACTGAACATGGTGAACATTTTACTTATATGTTATTTGAAGAAAAATAAGTCTGAGACAAAGCATGTAAATTTCCAGTCTTCATGATTATAGGGTAAATTAAAACAGGATCTTGCAATGATAAGCGTGAAACTACTGTACTGGTCAGTCAGACCTGCCTTTATAATAGTGACACATTCTAGGAAAGATATCCTTCATGTGGTGAGAGTTTTGAAATGTTGGAGCCATTTCTGGGCTAAGGCTGCTTTATAAATTGAGTGGTGTAATAATAAGGAAGGTTTTATTTCAGTCTGATTTTACTGCTGTTATTTTGGGTAAAACAGCAGTAGTAGAAATACGTTCTGTAAAGCACACTGGTAAATTACTGAGTATGTACGATCGAAGTCATAATTAAGCTACACATCCCTAATGGAAGTTGGAGGTTTCTGTGAGTTCTGCTTCATATTGTTTGCATGCCAGGGATGCTGATCTAAATTCTTAGTGTGGTTTTTTGTATGTGTGTAATTACCTAAACAGTTCTTCCTTGTATTCAACCATATCAGCTGACATGAGGGGTATTAATTTCTTCCTGTGAAGACTATAGTTACCACCAAAATTGGTCTTTACAAAGAAAAAAAAAGAGCCGCCCTTCCCCATTTCACCCTGTTAGAGGCTTTCTTTTGCTATGAGTAATAATCTGAAATACCAGTTTCCACAATATAGCTCAGTAATAGACCTATTACCCTTTCTTTTTATCCATAATCATGCTGCTGCTCCTGTGCCAGTTCTGTTACCTCTTCCTTTTGCTTCCACTTATTCTTGCTCCTGTACAACTGGAGCTGTGTAATGTCTTCCCAGTGCTTTATGGGTACAGTGGATATCTGGATACCCGTGTTTCAGTACTCCTGAAGCTGAGTTTTGAGATGAGTGAGAGGCTAGACATGCATATATATGTGGGAGGAAATAAAGATTTAACTGTATTGCTTAGAGAACAATCAAGTAAAATGTCTTTGCCCTCTCCCTCTTAATTTGATATAATATCTGAATTGCTTTTTTTGAACCTTTTGATCATGGGGAGAAATTAAACAGGAGGAAGACAAGTTAGAAATAGGGGAAAACAAAGGACACTGCCTTTTATCCCATGTGTCCTAACTTGATCTTCCTGTACTGTAGATAATTCCTCCTTTCCCTAGACTTTGCTACCAGGCACAGAGACCTGGGAATCCAAGGAGATTAAAGACCAAAGGAGAAGTCATGGAGTATGTCAGCCTTTCCTTTGTTACTAGACCACCTGTTCAGCAGTTGGAAACGTGCTTTCCTTTGCCTGTTGTTTGTGGTTGATGTATCTCTGGAAAGCTTTATTGCCTCTTGCATCCAGTGCCAGTTGAAACTGCAGTTGTGCTGTGGATTTCCTAGTTTTATCCCTGAATGATTAGGTAGTACAGTGTTCCTCCTTGGTCATCTAATCCTGCTTACGTATCTTGTACACTTCCTTTTGTGTTTGAGCCCCGTCAGCAGTTCTGTCTTGGCTGGCCTCTTCTCATGCTGGCATGTTTTCTAGCACATTGGGATTGTTCTGGATTGAGAAGATTGTCCTTTAAGACTGACTGTCTGTCCTCTGTTCCTGTGACCAAAAGGCAGCTTCTGTGGGATTTTGCCCACCAGAACAATGAAGAAACTGGAGTTTCCTCTCATGAACCAATGGTTTAGTCTGCTACGTCCCTCCACTTTAAAATCTGTAACTTCGCCATCTCACAGTTGCTGGAGCCAAATTTGTCTTTGGCTACTAAATCTGGACAATCCTTTCTTGTTTGTGACTTGGGCTACCAAGAGCATCTTCCCTGGGTGACTGGTCCAGAACCTGTGCCAAAGAGGTCTTGCTCAAGAAATTTGCTGGATTGCTCAAGTCCTGCCTTATCACCCTCCCAAGGGTCAGGGTGGTAAAGCCCTTAGTGAGAACCAGGGCTTGGTATCATGAGACTCCTTCCACGTGTTTGAGTACTGCATTTTAGACTAGGACTTTTAAATATCTCTTCGTTTAAAAATATATATTTTATTATTTAGGATGTCTGAGGTGACTGTAGATGGGAAAATCATACCAGGAAAGTAATACTGATGCCTGCCTGTTCTTACGCTTCTCCTTGGATATGCAGCATTGCCAACAGTCAGAGAAAGGAAACGTAGGCAGACATGCCTTTTCCTTGGGCTGAGTATGGATATGCTCATTCAGTGCCTAGCAGGGTATTAGCAGTATTGAGTATTCTCTTATTTGCTGTATTTTTTTTTAAATAGCTGAGAATAAGCTTTGCTGAGTCATTTCTTTATACTTGAATGGCAGCTCTTTTGATTTGAGTTAGACCTTTTTGGCTAATGTTACAGCTTTGAGTCTGTTCCAAATGGTTTCAGTCTTAAAAGTCAGCTGACCTCACTCTGTGAGCCTAAATTATGAGATGAGATTAAAACTCTGTATGTATTATTCTTACTCTCTTTGAGTTTGTAAACCACCAAAGGCAGTAATTTCTTTAGCAGAAGAGGAAACCCAAAGAATAAAAGATAGTAAATGTTTTTATAAACGGAATAATTGCTAAGCAAATCAGATATGTTGCAGAGTGTATGGAACTCTTTTTTTAGGAAAGGTATATATTAAAATGTTCTTTTAATTGCACTGTACACCAAAATTTTAGAAAACTAGTAATAACATACTTGTTGATTAACTGCAGCCTAAATAGTCTAATAATTTTTTTTCTGCTTTTCCCACAGTCAGACTGTTAATAATCACTAGTGTGTGTCCTATCCAGCAAATATAAGATCCAGCCTACATTACCCTTAAGCAATTTTTTGTCGCAGGAGGTTCTAAGAAGATTGATGCATTGCCAGGGGAATAATTTGATTTCAGTACATAAGATGTAACTCCCCTTAAAGTTCCAAATCCTTGAGAAACTAACTCTGATAGCAAGAACTTGTTAAGAATTTTAAAAAAAACCCAGACTAACAAATAGGACAGTTATTGCTGCTCCCTTTTTTTTTTCTTTGTTATTGTTAACTGTTAAACTAATGGCAAGGCTAGGAAAGGAAAAAGAAATGGGAAAAGATGTAAACAAGCATAATTTAAACACTAATGTTCAGAGAATGTCCTTATGTTACTGCAGATAGAGACTCTCCCAACAAATTAGGACATTCCACTTAGGTTCCTGCTCTGAATAATCCCCTGAAGAAAAATGTCTTTATTTGATTAAGTTAAGAAGATAATTTCTAGATATAGATATCCAACTTAGGTGTCTGTAATGTTTTGCTTCTCATCCTTCCTGGTCTAAAGGGTTTTTTATTCAGCAAGTGATAAATACGCAAGTAGTAATTCCAGTCCTTTTGCAGTATTGTATAAGTTGTTCATTTTTCAAGTAACGAAAGTTACCATGTTTTTCTTTGTACAATTTGAACCTCACTTTTTTCTTGACCAAAGTGATACTCCTGTATATTTAATAAAATATGTCGACTATCCTAATACTACATTTCTTTGAAAAAGTATATAATTAGATTGTGATGGAAATACAGCCTGTCTTTTGCCATGTTGCATAACTAGTATTAGAGTGACCACCCAAAACAGTCTGGAATTACTGTCAGTATTTCATATATTTATAGGTAACTTGAAAGGTGAACAGATCTGTAGGCAGATTTTTCCCTGTCATGTGATACTGTAAATATTATTTTCCTCTTAATAGTGTGATTATTTTCGTTAACTTTATAAAAAACAAGGTCATGAGTCCTATCTCTGTGCTTATATCTTATCTTAGCTATTTTACTAAAACAAGTTCTGGTTATATTTAAAGATGTGTAAGAACATAGAGAAATAATGTCTTTCAGGGATCAGGTGAAGCTCAAAGGATTTTTTCATATTCTGAGGGATAATGAAAGCAGCCTCAGAAAAGAGAACATCTGCCTGGAATGACCTGGGGATAGAAAGGCTCTTTGGGCTTTGGAATGGGGAAAAGATACCAAAATTAGCAACTGCCTTGGGTTTAGGATGTAAACAACTGAATTTGATGGATAATGTAAATACACAGCCCGTAAATTTCAAATTATACAAACTATTTTATTTAATCTTTGATACCTTACTTTTTGTCTATGGAAATGAAATCTCATCTCTCTAGAAAGTATATTTTTAGTAGGTGTATTTAAGCCTTTAACCATGATTCAGTATATGAAATGTTTAAATATTGTGGTTTTATTTTTCATTTAGGTTGAAGATTGTAAAAATTTCTTTTAAGTGCAAGCAGTTTTTTATTCAACTTAGGAAAGAATTGGTGAGTACTATCTTAAATTTGATCTGAAAGCAATGAAATCATTTCTACCATATGTCTGCATTATACTGACTGATACTATGTTGATTCTTGGTTTTGTCTGCAATTAAAAGTCCAGTTTCACCAACATTCTGGCTGTTTCATGTTTCAAGTAGACGATTACAATGCTTTATAAGATTTTTTTTTTAATTTGATTTGCCTTATATTTTAGATCCTTTTAGTTTTGCATTTGTATGCAGGAAATGTAACTTGTTTATGGAAGATAAATGTGGAAAAGGTTGCAAGTAAATCAATATTAAATTTAAATGTCATAAGAAACCAAATTAAAACTAAAGGTAGCGCTTAATGCTGCTTCAGTTATATATATGCTTGTAAGTTAATGTTTGATAAACATGTTGATTTCTATTATTCAGATTTGGTAATACATGATGACTTTATTACTTATATTTAAATAGAAGAGATAAGAATTTCTTTGTACTTCTAAATTACATGTGGTAAATTTTTATGCCTACTTCTGAATTTCTTATGGAAAAGGTTGGAGCTGAATGTTTCACTGCTTGATGTGTTTGCTATCCCATGAAGCACCACAGGACCACTGTGCATTTAATTCAGCAAGAAATGGATTGTTCTGTGCCCCCAAGAGATGAGCTTCCATCACAGACATAGCACTGGGGGAAGATGGAGAAATTTATTAAAAATATGACTATGTGATTAACTCGTCAGATTAGTTAAGAGGTTTTGTGCAATTCTTACAACTGAAAGGATTTACTGTGAAGGTGGTGAGACAGTGGAACAGGTTGCGGGTGCCACAGCCCTGGCAGTGCTCAAGGCCAGGTTGGACAAGGCCTTGAGCAACCTGTTTTGGTGGGAGATGTCCCTGCCCATGGCAGGTGGGTTGGGATTACATGATCTTTAAGGTCTCTTCTAACCCTTAATGTTCGATGACTCTGTGATTTGAAGACCTGAAATACAGAGTTACAGACTGGATATAAAAGATGATTCTGTGCAGAAATGCATCTTGAGTACTGTAGGGCTGTTCCAGGTTTAGAGACAATATGGTTAAACAAGAAAAATACAAAGAGGAAACACCTGTTCTGTCAGATCAGGCCAATGTCTGGTGACTAGTACTAATGCTGAAAACAGGGGTCGTACAGGTACACCACAGGTGTATCTTAAGTAAAATCATGAAGTGAACAGGAGTGTCTGTCAATGTGAGCAGACATTATGCAACATGAGCAGAAAAATGGTGATACAAAAAAGATGGGGGGGAATGTTGTATTGTGGGGACACAGCATTTTTGTAAAACCCCACTGGAGCTACAGGCTTGTTCTCAAAGGCAAGCTGATCTCCGACAGCCCGGAGATCAAATTTTGTCTTGATACCAGTGTGTGTAACTTCCATTACAGTTGCAGGAAATGGTATTTGCATGTGAGATGAGAATTTGGAGTTTTATTTGGAATTCAGAAATTATGAACTGCAGTTGTTTTCTAAATCAGAACTTGATGAAAATGCTGTGGTAGCAGATTTCAGGACCTTGAACATTAAGATACCTAGATATAAAGTAGGATTGCATACTGTGTACTTGACTGTTTCCTCTATTTTCTGCAGAAAAAAAATCTGCTTATAAGAGAAGGTAATACAAAGATAGCTTTCTCATCTTGTTTCCCTGTTACCTTTTAATACTCTGCATATTGTTACTTGCATGAGAATGTAGTTTTTATAATTAATGTAATTTCTCTTCTGAGACATCTTATCCAAGCCAACAAATTAAAAAGCCTTATAGTGTTTTTCTTTAAACTCTGTATATCAGATGAAAACTGGTGGCAAGAACTTAAATTTTCATTCATTCCAAGTAGTGAATATCTTAAGATCAAAGTTCAAATTTGGCTTCCAAAGAAGTCATACTTAAACTAATTTTTTAATCACAGCTAATATTAAAATTCTTGTTTCCAGATTTACTTTCCCTGACTAGATTCATAGGATAAGATTCATCTCACCTATATTCAGCTTCAGTTAGGTTAAAAGAATGTATTTTCTGTTCATGGTTACTTGGCTCCCCAAGGCTCACTGTTAGACTTCCTCTGTAGTAATCACACGCAAAGGTGCGAAGGCTGAAACATCTGAACTGGAAGTACATTTTAGGATGGGTTAAGTTGCTCTCTGGTGGTATATTCTTCCTTTTGCTTTCACTCCCATTAACAATAAAGGGAGCCTAAATGACTCTCTTTAGGCAGCAGAAACTAGGTGAAGTGACTCAGTGATTGCACATTTGGTATGTAAAATATCTCTGGTCTAGTGCTTTGAGTGCGTATTTTAAATCACCTATTTACGATACGGCAGGGGAAATACATTCATGGTATGCTGATGATGTGTTTCAAACTTGTGTGTAAATATGTAACAAATTGTACATCTGAGAAACCGCAATTATTTGAATGCAAAGCTGAGATGCTGTAGAATATTAAGTTAGTGGACTTGGGAAAGGAATGTTTCACTGGTTTTATTTTTTTCCCAGCTGGGCTATATACACTTTTCTATAATCATAAAAAGATATTTTTCAGATGCTGCTAATGAGTGTTGAGAGCTTTTAATTGCAACTGTCCTCAAAAGTGCAAGTGCCTTGTCTTGTAATCACCTGTTAAATTTATTCCCTGACTTGGCATAGCTTAAAGGCATCAACATAAGTGAAGAACTATTTGCCTACTTTTATTAGATTAAATCTGTGTTTAAATAAATCACTTAAATGAAGTGAGATGAAGCAGTTTAGTGTCATAGTCGTTTTCCAGTGGTGGTATAATACAATCTTGAGTATGGTGGAGTATTCTGACAATCATATAGGTGGAGCATATATCCACTGGAGTAGATTTTTTTTCCCATTGTTGTTTTATGGTTTTGTGGGGGGAAAGTATGTTATATGTAGGACTTACTCCTCCAACATTAGGAGCCCCCTGAGCCATTACTTCAATAGCAGGTTTTTCCACCGTATCTTCCTTTGTTCTGCCTGTTCGGTATGCTGCTTCCCTTACATGTTTGAAGCTGTTCTAGAATAATTCAGTAGTTTCATTTTTCTAGATGTTTCCTTAAACTTCTCTGGTTCTATTTAGTTGCACGATTTAGTTGTAGTAATATCAATAGCCAGCATCAAGCTCTTAATGCCATCCAGCATGTTTTTGTGGTCTTGATTCTTTGACAGCCAAAGAAGCTGTTCAGCATTTTCTTTTGCTCTTTTGGAGGCCATATGTCTATTGAAAAATGACTTGAGTCTGGAACTAAACAAGATGATAGGTTTCTGGCCATAACTGAAACCTAGTTTCAGTGAGTGGCCAAAATAATTGATTTTATTTTTTTTAAGTTATAGTTTATGTATCTGAAGTTTGTGCTTTGAACTTTGACTTTTTTTGACTGACTTTTAGAAAAACTTGGTCTGAAATCACAAGGTGATGCATGGGCTTATCTGCCCAAGCACATATTTGATCTTAAGTAGCACTGGCATTCATTAGATGCCTACTTGATTGCTGCCTAATCCTATCAAAGTTTCTGTGTTGCACTTTTTTTGTGAATAGCAAATACTACTGGCAGAAGTATCTGTGCTGCATTTAAGCTTTCACAGGACTTTTGCCCACTGTTTCTGGAATATGTTGAGTATGGGGAGCATCTGCCCTTATAAAGCACAAGTCTTATCTTTCTGAGATGGGGTAGGGAATTAGTGCTTTTTTTCTGGGATTTTTCCTTGCTTAGCCGAAGTAAAAGGGTTTCATTAGAGAGTAAGTTTTTCAACCCAGTTTCTTTCCTGAACAGCAAGAGATCTGCTGTGGAGTCACTGTTTCAAGGCAGGCAAAGGTAGGTTTGAATGAATGGCCCCACTCAAGGTGCTTGTTCAAGTACTGAGCTGTTCTGTGTGAGAGGAGCACCAGTATCCAGTCTGCTTTTTTTGTTTGTTTTGCCTTTTTTTAATAATAGGAACCACAAAGAAGACTTGGATTTGACTATACCCTACCTCTATTTGTCTTACTGTAGTTTTGTGCTGGGGCCCAGAGCTTCATTACCAGTATTGCATCCCAGCTGCTTCCCTCTTCCTCTCCATAGCAAGCAGACTGTTTTCTTCTCTTTAACAGAAACCACAGACACAATTAGTAAGATAAAAATTTTGGAACAGAATCGTGCTGTGGCTCCATGAGGTAGTCTTCTAACACTGATCTCAACAGACATAACCCCCTGAAATGCCTGTATGTCGTTGTCATACCGTAGAGCATTGTGCATCTTGCTGGAGCCTTGTGCTGTAAAAGCATTCCGTGGGCTGCAGGGCTGCAGTGTAATTGTCCTGTTACTTTATGTGCTTTTGGCTGAAGTACCATGGACATTACAAATGTCAGCTTGGGGTCTTACGCTGAGCCCACATTGATTCGAGCCTGCTGTTTTCAGGGAAGACAGGGACAACCTTGTTCTAAATTCAGCAGTAGAACCAGATCTTGCACCCCAGAATCATCAGCAAAGATGAATTTCAGGTGCCCAAGTTACACTGGAATATTTCAGAACCTGCAAGGGTGAATAGGGGAAGGATGAGTACACTTAGGAGCCAATATCATATATTATTCTTTATCTTAAACAATGTTTCCTAGCTGTAATTGAGATGAAGGGGAAGGGTTTGAGAATCACTTCTCCCTGCACTGCAATGAAAGCTTTAAAAGCTATGAATAGAACTATTGTTAAGGTACCTTTAAAGCTCTAGCGCACCAAGTTCCTGTGAAAGTGCTGTCTCGAATTACAATTAAGTTGATCTTTTGCAGCTCCTTCTCATCCTGCCATACCAGCTCTTCCTTCATGCTTCATGTCTGATCTACTGATCAGATGGTGGCATGAGATTCTGATCAGCTCATTTTCTGGAATACAAACTAGGGGAAACAGCAGGTTATATTTTTTTTTCCCAACCCATAATTATAATACTTTGAATGACATTAAAATGCATGATCATCAGCTCATATAACTTACCAATTTTTCTTTTCCAACTGTTCAAAAGGCTGACAGAACATGAAAATTCGCTACATCATGAGAACTTTTTGTTAGAATCTAAAATCTTAGCTGTTTCATCCTTTGCTGGATCCAGATGAGGGCAGTCCATAATTTTACATAGTTGCTCTCTTGCAGAATAGTAATCTACCTTGTTTATATTGTTTGCCTTTTACATTGTTGATAAGGCTTTTTATGACTGCATAGGTAATGGACTTAATTTCTGTTATCTTGTTCCTGACTTGTAATTTTTAAATGCTTCTGTTCACATGTCTAGAAAATACAGAGAGCAATTGGCAAAACTTGGAAATTAAGAACAGAGATATAAGTAATCTTTGTAATTGAATTAAAATATCAGCGTTTAGTTTCTTGGATATTATTTCTTAAATATCATCAATAAATACTTAAGAGTTTGCTGTTTGTTTTAAATCCATTTTATTTTGCCTTAAATTTGTCATGTAGCTGAAAATACAGTGTCATTCTTGTTCCCGAATACAACACTGGGTGAAGAATTTCAGGTCTCTGCCTTGGTTTCTCAGCAGATCTAAAGATGAGCACACCAACAAAAGCTTAACTTGGAAAAGGAATTTACTACTAAGTGAAATCAGTTAAGGTGTGCAAAATGTTGGGGAGAATTTAGTACTGGGAAGAGAAACAAGAATGCTGATGATATTTCTGGACATACAGAGGGTTTTTATCAAGCTCTCTCAACAGGCAGAGTAGCTTAGCTTGCTTTGCTATTTTGCTTCTTGCATTTCCCAGGAATTTAATGAATCATTTAGAAGCAGGCACATCAGTTGCTCTTGAAATCAATACCTGTTTCCAATCTCCAGCTGCCACATGTGCATGACAATTGCTCATCTTGACTGTAGTTTTGAACAGAGAGGCACATTGTCTTTGAGCTCTCAGATCATGGAATCATTTTCATGTAGTTTGGGTCATACCTTTTAGACTTGTTTCTAGATGACTAAACAGACTGTTAACCTTTGAGCAGGCTCTTTAAAAAAAAACCCACGACCCAGGGGAACAAAAAAAAATTCTTCAAAGAAATTGTAAAGGTATTTAAAAAGGGTTTGTTGTACATAAAGTTAATAGAAAATTAGAGTACCACTTCAAAAAGCATGATTTAAAAAAAATGCCTCAAAGTCAACAATATTTATCTTAGTTTCAAAAGTAACTTGAAATAATTCTTACCTGAAATATAATTTTTCTCATTTTTTAGCATGAATCTAGAGAAACGTTACTGGGATTCAATATGGTGAATTACCGAGCATGTAAGAATTTGTGGAAAGCTTGTGTTGAGCATCACACGTTCTTCCGTTTGGACAGACCACTGCCCCCTCAGAAGAACTTTTTTGCACATTATTTCACTTTGGGTTCCAAGTTCCGGTACTGGTAAGTGCTGATTTGAAATGTGTGGGAAAGAATATGAGTGAATAGGCAGCTCATCAATAAACATAGGGAATTATCTAGACTCTATATTAAAACATAATTCAAGTCTTTGAATCCTGCAACTGTTCCCCTTCCCTGTTGGCCGAAGTTTCAAATGTTGGTAATTTTTTAAGATGGCTTGAAAATATAATTATTATATTATTAGTGGCCATTATTGCACTGGTACTCTGAGATTGTCTCCCAAGGTGCATTTCTTGGCCTGTTTTCCTCCTGGGTTATGTTTATCTTAAAAATGTTGTCTCAAAACTTCAAAGCCTTTGACCTGGTGTTTTTGAAAACCATTGAGTCTCAGATGCTGTGTGCAGCAACAGCAACAAGACCAACCTAAGTTAATACCAAATATGAATTACTGAAAAGAAGCTCATACAAGTAAAACCCACTTATCTACATGTATACAAATAGGAATTAGGTGAAGACAAAGGACATACATGTTCTGTATCAAAACCAGAGCTTTAGAAAATAAGGAGGAAATTAAATCCATAACCTTTAAGGATGAACTTAAAATAATAGGCAAGAAGCTTGGAGGTGCACAGAATGACTGTGTAATAACTATAATCCCCATAATGCTGGAGTGGGTGGTGTTGGGTTTTGTTATTTTATAGTTTTTATTTTAAAAAATATATCTCTGTTCAGTGACTGAATTAACTGCCTTTGCAAGTAATGCAGAATGCCAATGGTTTAAATTGTGCCTGAAATAGAGAATAACAGAGCTACTACTAATCATCCATCTAGAATGGCAGTAGTGTCTGTGACGTACAAAGGGACATGATGAAAAGCTAGAAAACACAATAACAGGCTATTTCTGTCACATTTGTGAATTGCATAAATGTATAAAGAGGAAAGTAATTCAGTGGCTAACTGTTTATAGCATCTGTTTTTTGACCAGCATTCCCAGTACCCATTTGAGAAACAGCATTCTATGATCCTGAACAGCGTTTGAGACTTGACTCAATGTTGCTGTAGAGAATTTCAGGGAGCTTTCTCATTTCTGTAAAGATTTTGAATCTGAATCACTGTGGTTACTATTACAGAGTAGCTCTTTGATGATGACTTTCAACTTAACATGAAGATGAGAAGGGAAACTGCCTAAAAATGAAGAAGGTCATTAAAGTTGCTGAAACAGCCAAAAGGCTGGAATTTCTGCAAGTAGTTTGAGAGATTGTCAAGAGGCAATAATATAGCATGCAAAGAGAGCTTAAGAGCACTGGGCTTGTTTAATCTGGTGAAGAGGAAGCTAAGGGGGAATTCAGTAGCAAGCCTAAAGCTGCTTCAAGGGCAATGTCAGTACTGATGGACCCAAAGGTGCTGGTAACAGGCAGGTGAGACTTCATCTTAAAGATTCGGGGTGGACATGAGGGAAAGTGTGTGGGTTTCTCAGAACAATGTGTGCTGAAACAAGTTACCTGGACTGGCTGTGGGATCTTTGTTAGTGGAGGCTTTCAAAACTCAGCTAGACTAAGCCATGGCCAGAGGTGACCTAGTGTTAGCAGGAGATTGGACTAGAGACTTCTAGCCAACATTTCTATGATCAAAACAAGCCAATAAAGTACAGAACTGACAGGTCTAGACAGAATTATCTCCACTTCTGAAAGAAATTGGGGACATGAAATTGTTGAACTATTAAATTGTTACATAAGCTATTTCCATTGGTTTAAAATACTTCTATACAGCAAATTTTAAAGCAAATTTGGTTTGTTTTGGTTTTTTTTTTAAGCTTCCAAGAGGGATCTAGAAGACTGTTAGTAGGAAAAGGTGACTTCTGTACATTGTATTTTTCAAAGTGGTTTTAATAATATTCCTCACCAAATACTCACAAAAAAACATGGAGAGTTTTATTGTGTATTAGCATCTCTTTTATAATCAGATGGGAAACAAGCAGATTCCTTTTTCACAACGGAGGGAAGTTACCACTGGAGTGATACAGGGTTTTGGTGGTATTTCACAATGAGGGGTGAGTAGGCAATAAAATAGCAGATAAAGTTCAGTGCCCAAAAATGCAAAATAAATTGCACAGAGAGAAGGAAAGAGCAGGAACATTGATTCTCTGAAAAGCCTAAATCAGTTATTAGTAGCAGTTATAGAAGGACAAATACAATGATAGAGTTATTGGAAAGCAATAGAGGCAAATACAGCCAACTTACTTCTTGGAGTTAAAAATGTGTAACCCCAGCAATTTAGCAGGCAGCAGGTTTGGAAAGAGAAATTTCCTGGAATCGCAGCATGTCAGAGGTTGGAAGGCAGCTCTGGACACTGTCGAGTCCAATGCCCTGTTCTAACAGGGTCCACTGTAGCAGGTTGCCTAGGAGAGTATCCAGCCACGTTTTGAATGTCTCCAAGGAGCAAAACTGCACCATCTCTGAGCAACCTGGTTCAGTGTTAAACTATCTTACAGTAAAAACGTTTTTTTGTTTGGGTGGGTGGTGAGGATGTTGTTGTTTTGTAGCCCTGTCCTTGCTGCCTGCAAGAGTAAGATCTCTCATATTTCTGTTTGTGCCAATTGCCTCTTGTCCTGTCTCTGGGCTCCCTTAAGAAGTGTCTGGCTGTATTTTTTACTTTTCCTTTGTGGTGTTTGATCGTCCTGAGCCTTCTCTTCCTGAGGCTGAACAGTCCCAGCTCTCTCAACCTTTCCCCATCCATCAGATGCTGCAGACCCTTAGTTGTCTTTGTGGCTCTTTGCTTGACTTGGAGGGCTCTGGAACTCCACCCAGCATTCCAGATGTGCTCTCACCTGTGCTGTGAAAACCTGCTCTCCAACCAGTTGACACTCAGCCTGTGCATGGGGTTATTCCCCCTCAGTTGCAAGTCTTTGCATTTTCCTTCACTGAATTTCATGAGATTCCAGCTGGCTCAGGTCTTCACACATCCAGTAGTTCTGTAATATGAATGTGGAGATAGATAATTTGGTTTCCTTATGTAAATATCCCTATAGGAGGCTCTGTGCTTGGTCTGAAGTTATTAATGGGGAAGTGGCTGCAAGAGCAAGTCTTGCTGGTATCTTGTCACCAATTCTTAAGTGCTGATAGACACTCAAAAATCGTATTTTTTTTCTAGAAGAGAAATTATGAAGTAGTGTAAAGAATCTTTGATTTGACACAAGACATCTGGTCTTATATGAAAAGTCAGCAAGTTCCAAGATCTAAACTTAGTTTTGACAAGTTGCATAGAAGAATACAATCCTGATGTGCTTATCATGTATTTTTTTGTGGTATTTTGCTAAACTAAGTAGCAACTAAGTTATTAGCAATTCAGAGAATAGTTTAGGAAGGGTACGGAAGAGATACTGTAAGTTTTTGACAGTGGCTATAGCAGGAAGTATGATTAAGTGTTAAGTGTTACCCAAAGATCCAAGCAGATATTTCTTGTTGTTTTGGATAAAAAAGCAAATGGAAGAGAGAGCTTTTGTTATGTCTAAAATTAATTGGAAAGAAGACCTACATTTTTACCAAATGCTTTCTAAGTTTCCACTGTACTGAAGCTTGGGCAACTGCTTGAGCATGACTGAAAACGCAATTTAGGCATTTTGTTGAGATGGTTCCATTTTAAACAAGAAATTGTTATTTAATCATGTTGGATTTAGCAGTTTGATTTTTTTTTTTGCTTTCCAGTGGGAGAACAGAGGTCCAATCAGTGCAGTATGGTAAAGAGAGAGCAAATAAAGACAGGGTATTTGCAAGGTAAGTAACTTACATTCTTTAATATTTCCCCCTTTATATATTTACAAAATTCAGAATAGCCTTCAGTCTGTGTAGTTTGTTGTCACATGTATTAGCCCTCTTTGTGCTATTTTTATAGCAAAGAATGGTCTCCTGCTGTTAGAATACTCCATTAAAATACTGAGTTAATGGGTATTTTTATGTGATAATAACCTGCAACTGTATGTGTGTATTTCCTTTAGAATATGTACAGTGAGTCTTACTTGTGAGAACAGCTTTATCACTGTAGTCTCAATGAGGTGTTTTGCTATGAAAAGTGAGCTGCTTCTGAAGGTATTTGGTCACAGAGTAGTTGGCTAATCAAGAATACATTACTTAATTTTATTCCAGGCTCCTGAGGAGTTTAGTGATTACAATAAAACAGTCAAGACATAGATTTAGTTCTTTCTTGAGAAATTATGATGCTGTTTTCAAAAGTAAGACAGCTTCTACATCCACTTGGCAGTCTGCTCTGATCATTAATAGAATCTTTGTGGGGAGGGGGCAGCTCTGTCCCTTTTTTGTGCTTCTACTTTTACTGAGATCCAAGATGTCTTTTTGCCCCTTAAGGAACTCTGGACTGCAAATTTATGCATGCAGACTTCTAGTAATAAGTCCAGCAACCTTCCCAAGAGCCTGCAGACAGTGGTTTTTAAGAGCATTGGTGAATTCTGCCTTGATTTCCTGCCCTGTTTCCACCCCTTCTTTTCCCCTGTGCATTATAATTTGGCTTTTTAGCTAGGCCCACCATAGACGGATCCATACTAGGTTTGAGAGGCAGAAATGCTGTAACGTGCTGGTTCAACAAGTAGATTTTATAAACCCATTTTTTTCTATGTAAAATTACTTTTTACTCTATTTAATTTACTTTGGGGATCTGAGTGAATTTAGATTTGTACTTGGAGCAACTTTTTTTAGTACTCAGAGGCTCAACACTGTGACGGTGAGCTTTACTTTGCTAAATGACAGCTATGAATCAGTTAAAAACTATTCTTCTTGTTGCACTCTGAACTTGGCAATTGCCCACAAGTCAGCTGGGTGGAGGAGAGCTGATACTTTGCTTTGAGGAGTGTTTTTATCATTTCAGAAACTCTTATGCAGTAGATGGCACTCTTCCCTTTGCAGCAAAACCCAGGAAGTGCTGCTGGGGGTCACTTCTAGTTTATAATGTATACAGTTGGATAAAGTCAATGAAGTCAATAAAATCAAAAGCCATGGCTAGAACTGCTCTTATTTTCATAAATCTTGGCTTTTTTTAGTTAATAAAGTGCTTGGCTCTTCTGTCCGGAATTTTATTTTCCACTGTTGCTTTTTTGATTAAGGAATAGAGCATTTATCCACACATTTTGAGTTTCTTAGAAATGTTGATGACTGATGTCTGAGGCGTATGTGTTTATGTCAGTGAAATGAAATAATGGTGTATTGTAACAAATACATCTCAAAAGACTTCTGATAAATCAGCTGCTTCTTCTTCATGTCTTCCTCATGACAGTGTGCAATTAATGTATTTTAAATTTTAAAGACCTTTTTATATTTTCAAGAGTGAAAAAAGCTTGAAATAGAAGGCATTTCTAGAACAGTGTTTTGCAAGAAACTTAATCTAAGAACATTAATTGTCTTCTAAATATTTGCATTTCAAGCTGACATACTGAGTAGATGTCAGCCCTTTTGTATTCATACAGAGGATAAATTTTGTTTTCTAAGATTTTCCGGGTGTGATGGGGGTTTTATTCCTGGAACCTGCCTTTCTCTTTCATGGTGTGCCTTTATCAGACAAAGTCATGGTGGTGTTGAACAGCTTTTTAAGCTTTCAGGCAGTGGGCTTGTTTTGGTTGCTTTTCAAGGTCTTTCTTGAGAATTAGGTGGGCACATAGATTTAAATAATTGCTGTTGCTTTTATTTTTATTACATAAGATGATTTATTCAAGATCAGTTTAAAAAATGTTTCTGGTGGTTTTTTGGTAGGGTTATCCAGACTGACACTTGGATTTCTTAACAGTATCTAATTAGAAACTGCCTTATTTGAAATAATACTATCTCAGCAAACCTTTTAATGATTTCATGGTAAGAACATGAACACAGAGAGTTACATAGAGATGTTACTTGAGTGATCTGTTTGTTCTAAGTTGGGAAATGGTGATTGCCGCAAGCAATGACGAGCCGATGTGGCCTTTGCATGCTGAGTGGAACGTAGGTGCAGAGTACGAGACAGGGAAATAAAATTTTTCAACAGCCATTTGAATAAAACAAGCAGTTTTAACCTACAGGAAGCAGGCTTAGCTGTTTGTTCTCAGGATTTTACTTTAAAATTAACTGAAAGATTTTTTTTTTTTTCCAAATCATAGAAATATTTACATTTCATTTTTAAAAATGAAATTATTACTGTGAAGGATATATACTGTAATAAATTGCATACATTATGTAGGTGCTGTTTTCTTAATCTTCGTGCAACACTAAGTTCAGCATTCTGAAGGCTGTTGCTGCCGTTGTTTAGGTGTTTTGGGGTGGTTTTTTCTGTCATTTTCATTCCAGCTGTTCTCTTGGCCTCATTTATTGCAGGATATTCTCAATCCACAAAACCCTGTAAGAATTCCCAGAAACTTAATAAAAGTAGATAATAAGAGTAAAAAAGGTAAAAGTCATTAATTGAGAGAATTCTTAAAGGGCACTACTTTCTCATAAAGTCCTTGCAAAATATTCTAGTGCCGTTCAGTTCTGGTGTGCATGGGGGCTGAGAGAAGGGAGTTTTGAGTGAGTGGATGTCAGTCATTTGTGTCTGCGAACTCCCTTCATTAAACTGCAGTCTGTTTCCAAAAATTCAATCTTGCTTCAATTATGCACTTATTCAGGTTAATTAAATAATTTCTCAGGTGTTTTAAATTGCTTATGTCATTTGTGTGATGTACCATGCAGATTTGTGTATAGTTTCAGTTTCTTGGTCTGCAGCAATATTTGTCAGTTTTGCTGAGAAATGCGTTCCCTGTACTTCTTGTCAAAATACAAAGCAGGGCTGTGGCTCCAGGTTATGTTTCTTTTTGGGACAGAAATAATTTTTTAAATTCCCACCTGTATTCCCAAACAACACCTTTGTTCTTTCCCAGCTTCTGCAAGATTTTAGCCCTTCAGCTGTGGGATGCCAAAAAAATTCTGTCTTTGAAGGCTTTTCTGTAGTGTAGCTGAGCTAATATTATGTCATGGGGCTTTTTAGTTGCGTTATGTTATTTCATCCATTTCATCCCTGCTACTCAGTTTTGGGTGTTTGGGTTGGTTTTTTTTGTATTTGCTGTAACATTGCAGCTCATAAGACTCAGGGGCAGATAAAGTTTTCAGTTTCTCTTGCTACTCAAATAGATGGAACTGCTTCCAACTTTCTTAAGAATGTCCCTGCAGGTACACCAAAATTAAATCTGAAAATGGCTTGTGCTGTTAACTATCAGTGCCCTGTGCTGGGTGCAATAGAAGCATCCCAGCTGAGCAGACAGAGGTGGAATTTAGAATTTCAAATTTGAAAGTTTTTTACAGCTTGGTTTTTCTCTCTCTCATCTCCTCAGGTGCACTCTGACATAAGAAAGTTATTTTAATATTGTTAGAAATCAGACATACAGGACAGATTTGTAGGTATATGTCACAACAAATCTTGAATGTTAATTAAAAAAAATTATTGTTAGATTTAGAAGTGTTGACAAGAGAACTAAAATTAAAAAGCCACAGCACTAAGAAGTTCAATGCTGCAGTGTGGTAATTTTTTCTTTGAAATTACTGCAAAGACAGGAAATTGGGGCAACAAACATGAGTGGGTGGGACTCTGAGGTTAGAGCTGTTAATAAAATAATTGAAACGAAGCTTTGGTGATAAACACTGCAGCTCTTTATCATGGTGGTGTAAGGTATTACTTCTGAAAGATCAGACCCTATCCACAGTAAAAGGTGAGTGTTTTCTTGACATTGGATATTTTGATAAGGAAGAAGGTGATGCCTTGCTCATTTTAGAGTTGTGTTCGTTTGTTGTGTAGATTGAGGAAGTTTGCATAAACATAGTTACAGACCGTGGCTTAAGATATAAAGCAGTGGGGTTTTTGAAGCAGTCAAAAATGTAGTTTTTGGAAAAACTTGTTGTTGTTTTTTTTTTTTTTTCTCCACCCTATATACTCCTGTGTCTCTGTAATTTATCTAGTTTCACAGAGGCAAGGATGGTGCACTTTTACTGTTGTTGAATGTCAAATAAAGAAAAGCCCCCCCGCCCCCTCCAACTTTCCTACATTCCATTTGTTGCTTTTTCACTGAAGGTAAATGAGGTTCAGTAGTTGCCTTTACATGTCTGTCAGCAAGTACTATATCTGCTGTCCTGTATTTACCTAATTCAGCATTGGTTATATTATGTTCTTTTTTCCCTCAGACTGTTCTTTGGTTGGTAGTAGAATCCACCTCTTGGAAGAACTGGCTCTTGGTGCTCATCTGCTGGCTGCAAACAGCTGTCAGCAGGGTCCAGCTAATCATAGCTCTGATTAATAAAAGAATAATTAAAGGCTAGAATTAGACATGCATTTCAGTTCTGCTATTTCAGTTTCATGTTATTTTACCTGTTCAGAGCTGCTCACATTTACATGTTTGTGAAGAAAGATATATAAGTAGTTTGAGTTGCTCACGTTTGAAGCAAATAACAGAAATCAGAATTTTGATTTAATTGGTACGATACCAAGCTAATTATTTTTCAAATCAAATTAATACTTAAATACAGTGAAGCGTTCTAAGAAACTGGACGTGCTTCTCCTGAGGAATTAATTGATATTTTCCCTGTTTTCAAATATCAATATACTATTAGATTTTTTCCCTCAGGTGGAATAACACCTGAAACAGTATTATTTAGAATAGCCCATCTCGCTTAACTGCTTGAAATTTGTCAGAAATTTAGAGCAGCAAAGCAGAATGCAATATATGTTCAGAACTGCTTGGTAGGGTAAAAATAAAAATAAACCCTCCACACGCAGACCACCACTCCTTTAGTATCAAACAGTGTTGACATCTTACTTATTTCTGTATGTGAAGCTTATTCAATGTAATGCTTGGTTGATAGTTATTGTAGACTTTTTTGATAATATTGAGGACAATATTATCTGCTCGAGGTGTTTACTTGCATTGAGTTTTAAGTTCTCTGAGAAGCAAAAATACATTTGTAATCAGGTTTCTCATTTTCAGAGGATGTAGTTTGTGTGCAGGTAGTTCTTTAATTTTTTTAAGTTCCTTCTTTCTGGAGTTGCTCTTTCAGTAAACCAGTAATAATGACAAAGATAAAGAAGTTATCATGTGTCACAAGGACAGTAAAGCCAGAAATTATTTTGTGATATGGATGTATGGAGCTGTGCTGCTGATACAATAATATGTTGTCACCTCATTATGCAAAGCCAGAGAATTTACAGATAGAATAGGAAGGCAAATGGAAATGAAATTATCATGTCACAAAAGATTGAAGTATCACTGGAACCAAGAGACGGTTTGGGTAATGATAGAGAAGAAATCTGAACTATGTAGGACCATCAAAGCAGTAGAAGTAAAGTAAAAACCCAGTAACACAAAATATACAGGACATGTATGAATTGTTTAAAATTATTTTTTGTTGTTAGCTGAAGAATTTTCAGTTGAAAACAACAAACAGTGAAAGTCCAGGTATGTTCAGTTGCAGGATGACTGAACCATCCAATGCAATGCTAAGAAAAAAGCAACCTCGGGTGATTCATTTGATGATTTCCAATATAAAAGGGAAATGTATTTTATGAGAAATTACAAGTATGGTTTCATTTGTGCTTAAGAAATAGGTGAAAGAAACAGCAGGAGATTGTAGGCATCCTGGAATGACTGGAGAATGGGAAGAAAAAGTTTTGTTAATGTCAAGAAAGGACAACGAGTAGAAAATAGAATTCCTTTTGTATAAAAGCCCTGGTGATAATGACCTTTAACCTGAAGGACATTTCTGGCACAGAACCAAATGAAGTTCTGTTACCCACAAAGGAGTTCAAATAGTTAAATAGTATTGTTGCATCTGCCTGACAAGTGACAGGGCATGTTCTGGGAGAAGGCATGTCATCTTGATGGGAACCCCTGATGTGTAAGCAAAACTTGGTAATTCTATTGTCATGTTGATGCTTACCCCACTTTCAGTTCTTCAAAGTCTTTGGGAGTTTTTTTGGCCTGATGTTTTCACTGCTTTATTTTTTCTGAGGTGGCTAAACAACTGTGTTACTTAGAGGAGGTTTTTTTTGTTTGTTTATTTGGTTCGTTTTGATCTACATTTTTAAGTTCAGATCTCTCAATGATTATTCTGTTTGAGTCAGATTGTCTTTGAGGCATTAGAAGTTTAGCGAGTTCAGATTCTGCTTGCCTGTCTCCCTCGCAGCCAACAGTAGTTTATTGCTATTTCAATGGCTTTCTATTCAAAGTACAGCAAATGAAGTACAGTAGATGGAGAAAATACAGAACTGCCCATGTAAATGTAGCTTTGCATTATTACATTTCCTTTCTTACATATCATTTGGTTTCCTATGATAGAACATCAGTTTCATTGTGGTGAGTTTTATGTAATTTTGTTCTTACACCATATAATTTTTGGTTAGCCATTTTACTTTCTTCTTCTTCTAGATCCCCCAGTAAACCCTTGGCACGGAAATTAATGAGTGGGATGGATTGGGAAGTAGTGAGTAGGAACTCGCTGTCTGACGATAGGTTGGAAACACAGAGCCTCCCGTCACGGTCTCCACCTGGAACCCCAAATCAGTGAGTAGCATCAAATCTCTCCCTAGAAATGACTCCCTACCTCTAATGTGAGTGACCTGCTTGTGTCATAAAAGGATTAATGTGTTATGTATACAAATAGCTTCAAAAATTCTGTGCCAAATGATTCTCTGTAACACGTAGCTTCAGATAAAAATAAGTATTTAGGGGCGAGTTTTAGGTGCTTCTCACTTGACCTATAAAAAGTTTAAGATGTATCACACTACCCTAAATTTGAGAGCTTGAGTTTTCTTAAGCACAGTTAAAACTAAGTTATTAATTTGGTTTAAAAAAAAGACCCTGATGGTAAAATCTATGTGATATTTTAAAGATAATTTATTTTGGTTAATACCACTTTTTAAAACACTGGGGAAAATTACTTAATTGGAAATCCTTGCAGGTTTATTCCTCTCAATTTTTCTGCCTTTCCTTTCTGCATTCACTCTTTTCACATAGATAGAGCCTTCTGTTTTAAGTTAGTGAAAAAACATTCCTGATTTCTCTTGGAAGGTGACCAGTTTTCTCAGTGTGCTGAAACTGGCTTAAGAATCAGTATTACTCAATTTTGTATTGCATAAATGAGAAGATTTTAAGATTCTGCAGCATAATATTCACAAGATTAATGTTGTAAATATATGTAGCATTTAAAAATTACTGAAAAATTGTGCAATAATGATGCTTAAAGCATAACAAACTTAATCATGCATGTTTAAAAGAATTTTAATATTGTCATGCTAGTTTTCAAATGGGAAAATACTGGATTCCAGAAATGATAAGACTCTCAGTGCAAAGCTTATGATTCATCATGGGGAAGATGCAGGGAATAAATTGTTCATCTTAATGTTACTTAACTTAAGGTTAAGTTCTGCCATGAACAGAGCCAGGATTTGTCTTCTTGGGAATCCATTTTTCTTCTTGTTGACTGGGCTTGTCAGCTTGTTCATTGGATCATAATGATTTCAGACTTCTTTAATTAAAAGTAAATAAATTTTTAAATAACCCTTAGTGTTTATTAAAATAATTTTTGAACACTTAAAAAAATAAAATAACGAAATATATCTTGATCAGACAACATAATTGTTTCAGTGATTTTTGAAATTTTAATAAAAATATATGTATAAACATGTGCTCGCACTGAGACAAAATAATATTTTTAGCATCCCATTTTAGTGGGTGGTATCAGAAATGTAGAATAACAAGAATATTCATGTCATACTGCACTGCTCTGCTTTCCCTCTTAGTCGCAACTCTGCCTTCACTCAAGAAGGAGCCCGGTTACGACCCTCATCAGTTGGACATTTAGTGGATCATGTGGTTCACACCTCCCCGAGTGAAGTATTTGTAAATCACAGATCTCCATCTTCCACCCAGGCCAACAGCATCATACTGGAATCATCCCCGTAAGTTCTGCTCTTACCACACCACTGTAGCATGCAGGGCTTCTGAAGAGAAGTCAGAAATCTTGGCCTTGAAGAATTTATTGTTAAATGTGGAGTCAGGGAGAGCCGGGCAACTTAATAAAAGGTGGCTGTTACTTAGGGAGTTATTAGTATAGGTCTTATTGTGAGAAGGAACTAGATGATCCAGAGCTGAAGACCTGTACCTGGCGTATTCCAGGTTCAGGATTACAATACCATCCCCACCGACCCGAGGTGTGGGTTTGCTGTAATGTGACCATCAGTGTCTGGATGTGGAAGCAAAAGTTGGGTTTTTGATAGAATCAAAGTGAAGTTTTAATTCCCACGAGTTTGGAAATGTTGCTTTTGTCAAGGCACAGAAGTATGAGTGAGAATATGAGCTCTACAAACTATGTAGCCAAAATACCTTTTTGGCACAACAACATTTGGACATTGCTACTGTATTTTGTATATTGTTACAGAGCTTATTTTTTTAATATGACACTGTCGGGCTGCTTCTTTTTTTTTTTTTTTTTTTTTTTTTCTTTCTATTATGCTGAAAATACTTTATACTTTAAGCTTACTTAGTCTAAGATATGGTGGACAAAATAAAAACTGTTATTGTCTATTAGGTCCAGAAGGAAGACAAACAAAAAACCACATTGAGTTATTCGAAGATACTGAAATACTCAATGAATTTTGCTCAGAGTACAGGTTAATTGGGAAAAAGGTGCAATATATACCATTTTATCACTGCCGCTGGACCCTCTTAGTATAGCTATACATTTAATGCCAGACATGCCCTCATAATTCTGTATAATCTCTGTTAGCAGGGAAATTGTGCAACTGGTTTCAAAACCATTAGAGCACAGCAAATACCTAATTACATGTTTATAAACAAATGGTATGTTTCAGGAAAGATGACTCTGAGAAGCTATTTGAACACAGTTTTAAAACCTTGCTTACACTGTACTTCCAGTTTTAACAACTATGTGTAAGGAGGGAAATAGAATACAAAATTTTTAAAGTTTTATAAAATATTGCATGACACATTTTACAATAGGCTACGATAGTTACAACTTGACCCTCAGCTAGTTATTTAACTTTCAGGGTTATGTGATAGTAATTTGACCTAACCATGTAAGTTCTCCTTTTTTGGTGGACTTTTTAACCTATTCACATGTCAAGGGACTCTCAGAACTGGGACACTTCTGAATCTTTTCTCATATTAGAGTTTTGTTGTCCAAAGGCCACACAGGGTCAGGTTCCTTCTGTTCCAAGACTTCCAGCTGAAGTCAGTTATGAGAAGCCCTTACTGAATGGGAGAGTGATACAGTGAAGTAAGCACCATTCTTAAATACTCTCTTTTATTCATATGCCTTTACTCTAAGTTGTACAAGATCTTCCTGAGTGTTCTTAGGATTTGTTTATTTAGTGTTTGATTTCTTGAGTAAGTCACCATAGAAATAAGTCTTAGAAAGAGAGGAAGTGGTTTTGTACATTACTTGTGCAACTCTGGCTGGTTTTTTTTTTAATGGTTTTGCGCTTTTTATGCCCAAGCAAGAAAAGTATTGCTCTTCCATCACCAAGTGTTACGGGTTCAGTTTTTGGGTTTTTTCCTCTTCTTGGAAGCTTAAAAGTGAAATTTAATATCCCAGTATAGATCTCTAGTACAAGATATTTTTAAGAATGAGGATGTTGACTGTCAAAAACATATGAACCCCATTAAGGTCTTTTGAAGGTTTAGGTGATGTTATTGATCCGAGATTTGACATTTATGAAGGAAAATAGTAAACATGAAGTTAATATTAGATACATAATTTTAAATTATACTGTTCCACTGTCCAAAAAGCTATGTCTTAACCAATTTGACCTTTCTGGCTTAAAAGATTTGAGTAGTCCATGTGCTAATTTGTCAGAAACTTTAATTTATTGATCAAATTTATATGTGTGAAAAAGAGGGGCTAACCTGACTGGCAGTAGGTTCAGTGATCAGTTTGGAATCAACATAGCAATAGAAATTAACAGTTTCCATGCAGTTCAGAAGGACATTACAGCTTAGCTAATATAACCTTTAACTGCACATCTTTTCTCCATCTGCATGTCCTATTCAAAACTAAATTGAGAGATTTGAGCATGTAGTTCCCTGAGGTAATTATAACCTCAAATTCTAAAAGCACGTGATAAGTGTTTAGTTTAATAAATTTATGGGGGTGTGTATGAAACTTTTGCTAAATATATTAAAAAGATCAGACCGGATATCTGTAACAAAAATACCCAAAACTTGCTAGTGCCAGGGTTTGTGTGTTATTTTATTATTATGTAAATTGCTGAATTCAGTAACAGAGAGCTGCTTTGCCTGCAAAATAGGCTACTTTCACTGCCATTGTCTGATCATTCATAAGGAAATTCAAAGCTGACTGGGCAAATACAAAGCAGTGAAGTTTATGCCCAAGGCTTGATTGTTAGTTCTCACAATTCATTATGCTAATATATGACAGTACTTGCACTGCTGCTTGTAAAGTGCTCATTTAAGTAACTTTTCAAATCTTTTCTGTAAGTTTGTGTGTTCGGTAGGAATTTATTTGTGTTTGTTGACATGTATGTACAGACATCTAGTCAAACATAAGGTCCATCTTCTACTTTTATCAGAATAACTTCTTTTGTGTTTCTATTCGTGTTTTCTGTTCCTTTTTTTCTTTGGTTTAAAACTCTCAGGAGTAATTGCAGGAAAATACATAACTTAAAAGGCTGAGTAATCTGTGCCAGACTTGAATGAATGTATGCATAGGCAGCTAAAAATCTCTGTGTGACCTTTGTAAGTCAATGTCTAAATAGTTTATAGCTGCCTCGCAGATTTGTTTTGCAATGTTGACAATCATCATATTTTTCTCCCCACAAAAATGAATTTAGAAAAGCTGCTTATCTTGAAAAATGAAATGTGCTTTCTTCTGTTACTTGCATTGAAAAGTGTTAAGAAATACTATTTTTCTTTCCGAGTGTGTTTTGAACATGAGGTCTTCAGACATCAGACTGAATAATTAGTACTTTTTTTTTCTTTTAACACTTCATGAAAAAAATATTTTCTGAAAGTTGAAATTAAGCAGAAAAATAGAGAAAAATATTGTTGGGATCTTTTCAAATGTGCTGTTTTCATAGACTGACAAAAATGTTACCAGTTTTGTTTTCTAAGAATATTGACTAATTTTTTTAAAACTGAAGCAGAAAATGTTTGGCGTTTCAAAGTGTAGTGTTCTATTTCCCAGTTTTCATGTTTTGTGAAAGAGGTTCATCCTTTTTTCTAGAAATCACTATACTCAGTTTTGCTCAGATTTTTTTTATTTTAGAACATGTATCTGGGAACAGCCTTTCTTGAATTGCATAGAGACAAATTACATGGTATGGAGTTTGATGTGTGCCTTAGGTTTTCTGATTTGCATCAACTTGAACTGTTTTGCAGTCTCGTACTGAGAGTCTTGCCCTGCTAACAGTTCACTGAGGCAGGACCACTAAATGCAGCAGAGCTGCTCACGTGGCTACATGTGCATTTTGGAGGGAGTTATGTGATGAGTTGCCACTACTGCTTGCTGATAACGAAAGGAGCAGTGTCCTGCTTTTGCCTCTGCAAGTGTCCTTCCCTCACTGTGTGGTGGTCACTCCTGAGATAAACCAGAGGACTCAGGCTTGTCCAAAAAGTCAGTGTATTTTTAGTTGCTTGGTGTAAGCTGCCTGAGCCAAGGGAGGAGCACCAGTTCTTCAAGGAAGCAGCCAGGGATGTGGGTGAAAGAACAGACACCCCCATTTTTCGTGGTAGCATTCTCTTTAGATTTAGCTATAACCTGTAGCTTCATATTTGATGGTCTATGGATCTGGTATCAGTGGGCTGTTGTCTGAAGTTGTTAAATGACTTAATAGCACCTTTTAGTGGGGTGCCTGTGGAGAACGACGTATCCTGCTGGTCTTTAGAAACTGGCATCAAACCAAGTTAATGGGAACTGTGAGCTCTTTTGAGCCTTTCCAAATGTTGTTCTTAATTCTTAAATATAAATCCATATAATGAAAAATGAATCATATATTTATGTAATACAAATTACACAGTTAAGCTTTTATTCCAAAAGGACTAAGAAAAGTAAATTCTCCATATTATATGAAAACACAGAGAACATTTTCATTAATCTAGAATAGAGTGCTTGCAAATCAGAAGTAGTGGGTTAAGCATGCTAAAACCATTTTTTAAAAAGGTCATAGGTAAAAGATTAACTTGCTGGTTTTGTGTACAGTTGCTTTCAAGAAAAATGCTTCAACAGGTGCAAACATAGACTGCCAATATATTCTAATGCACTACATTTTTGAGGTTCTAAAATTGCATACATTCATCTCTCAAACTCTTGAGTTTCTTCTAACATTTTCAGTTTATTTGCAACCCTGAAAGAATGTGTCAATATCTCATGATTATTCCACTTCATACTTCTATTTTGGTATTTAGATCTCAAGAGACTCCTATAGATGGGCAGCCTCCAGCGTTACCACCCAAACAGTTTAAAAAGAACAGTTGGAACCAAATTCATCATTCACACTCACAGCAAGAACTGGATAACCATATTAATGAAACATTTGATGTTCCTGCATCACCTGAAAAATCCACTGTAAGTTTTTTAATCCAGTTGAACCATTCTGCTTTTTATCAGAATGATAGTCCTGTTTTACATCAGCTTGGTTCTGAGGCATTTCAGAGCTGCTGTGTTTGTGCATTACCTTGCAGCATTCCTGTTATCCATACTGTCCCTTCTCTGGGTCCTGCTGGTTTTTCCACCTGCTGGAGTAGTGCTTTGTCAGTTGACAACAAATCACTACGTTGGGATGGTTATGCAAACATTTTGATCATTAGCTTTTCAGCACATACAGAAATTTCTACCTAACCTCCTCTTTGAGAAGTCATTTGCCATCAATTTTAAAGAAGACACTGCAGGTGTTTAATCTAGCTTTAGCTAAAAGGCTAAACCTGAAAATGCCTACCAGCTTCTAGAGTGGTTTTATCAGGAGAGGCTTCCTGAGTCTGTGGTTGCATTTCTCACCAGAATTTCCAAGAAAGAGTCTATCAAGAGACCTGTGACAGCAAATATAAAAATATGAACAAAAAGTTCTTCTTCCACAATCAAGCATGTGTGAGATGAGTAAGGTAGTCAGTTGGTTGTCTGACAGAGGTGAGATCTCCCTGACCATTTTTGTGATTTTTGTCCTTCCAGAAGTTTTCCAGGGTTCTTGATTTTATACTGATGTGGGACAAGAAACATGTTGCAGGATGGGAAAACTGTTTAACATCCAGATGTAGCAAATGCCATGTAAACAGTTTTGTCAAACTCCGGCATTCTAAATTTTGAGTCACCTCCCCAAACTGATATTTAGAAATGCCTTAATTTATTTTATTTGCATTCTGTAAACCTAGGGTGTTCTCTCAGGCCTTATAACAAAGTTAAGATTCCCATAAAACTGCTGTTTAATTTCATAGCTGGGGTTTTAATAAAAGACTCAAAAGTGAAACTTTTAAATTTTTGAGTGTTTTGGGAATGTTGTAAAAATTTTTAGTTTAATTAGTAATGAAACAGAATTTGTAACAGCTTTGTCTTCAGCCAGTGCTTACCTGAGTCACATTGAAGTACTGTTCTGTTTTGAAAGATAACACTACTTTAGTCATCAAGTTTTTCTGTCCTGTATTCCGTTATCTTTACCAAATTGACAAAAATAACTTTCAGTTGTTTTTTTAACTCCTTTTAGTTTTGCAAAACCAACACAGCTGCATGAATGAGATTGTTTTTTTTCTCTGTGCACTGTCAGTGTGATTGTTTGCTGTGCTCCAGTGGGACCCATTTATGCAATCTCGCTGAAGGCAGCACACTGTTGTAATTGAGCATCTAATTTGGTCTGCTGATGACTTTTTATTTTGGGGACTACAGAAAAAGGAGCATAACATGATTGAAATTTTGGAATGTTGTTTTGTTTCAAAGTTGCTTTTCTGACCAGAATTCAGGTTCCTGCACCACTAAAGTCTGCTGTACCATCTCAAATATTTCAAAGAAAACCCCTCATCATTTTCACTGCGTAAAGCTACTGAATTTCCTTTGTCTGTTGCATGTATGGAGAGCCTGCGTAGAAAGGTAGTAGGATACATATGGGAAAGGCAACTTTTTTACTCCATCTGCAGTCCCTACGTATCCAGTCTGTCAGAAGTATTTGAAAACAGGTGTGGCCAAAGTCCCTTCAGTCAAACACATTAATGATGGCATACAGTGCTCTCTGCACATTTTTCATTATAAACTTCTGCTCAAAACAGCATCTTAAAGCAGAAAATTACTCCTTTCTCTCTGGGGAATGCAGTGGCACAAAAGCTGCCAAACGCTGCAGGTGAGCACTTGGTTGATGTTCATTGTGTCTGATCCCCCACGCCAGTGAGCATAGGCTGAAATGATTGGTCTATGATCAGGCTTCCTAAGACCCTACCTTCTCATTAACATTTCTTGAGCCGTTACTTTCCTTTCCCTAATTTTTTACTTTTTCATTACTGTGAATGCATTCGGCAAACTTTGTTTTGTTTTAACCAAGAACAGAAGACACCTGCAGTTGAGTTAACTTTTAATGAGCCAAGTTGTGCATACTTTAACCTAGTGTAACTCCTGGTTCTGAACTTTCTTACTTATAAAAATATTTGCTTTTCTAAGTTTATTTTTTATTTTTCTGAGTATGAGTTTTATGCTTTGCTGTAACTGGTAGCATTGAAAACTTCCTTAAAACACATTTCTTTATTACTTTGCATCCTCACTGCAGGAACTATAGAAATACTAGCTAATGTTCAGTCTGTGAAATAAAGATGGGAACCAAGTAAAAATCACTTTAATGCACTAAGTTGGTATTTTTCAGGTTAAAAAGATATCTAGTATTCCTCAGTTTATTGGTATTTCCTTTAACAGTGTTGCTGTGATCCAAATAAGACCAAGAAGAACACAGCTAAAATTTTCAGAGTTGAATCAGTGCAGAGCATATGTCTCGCCTCATACTCCACTACACTGGAATGAGAGTAAGGGATAGGCTACCAAGATTTCCTTGCCTACTACTGGCATATTGCTGTTAATACAAAAAAAAGGACACCTTCAATTATCTTCCTTTTCATTGTATTACATCCTTATGTCAGCTTTTCACTGTGGTCTTAATTAAAAATAACTTAAGAAGTTTCCATTTAGTAAGCTGTTTTTCTTAGAATTTTGAAGCCAGGTAGTCTTTTCTAATATTCTTTCTTACTTTGAGCTTGCTTTGACAGAACACACCTTTAACTTACTTATGTCCAAGACTCTTCAAGGTGTAATTCTTCCCTTTTATGCAAATCCAAGATGTTTGTGTTATTGCTTCCTGTTTTCTCAAGTGTCCAGGAGCAACTATTTGACGAGGAAACTGCAGAATTATGAGATACAATATCCTCAAAGCCTAACTGTGATCAAAATACGTACTAATATAATATCACTTTTGTCTACTAGCCCAATGGTGGTGTCCCCCATGACAATCTTGTTATGATCAGAATGAAACCAGATGAGAATGGAAGGTTTGGCTTCAATGTAAAGGTAACAGTACATCTATTCCTTTCACATTTATTAAGGTTATTTTTTGGCATTTGGGACTTATTACTAATTTGATTTGTTTTTAAAGGGTGGATATGATCAGAAGATGCCGGTAATAGTGTCCAGGGTAGCTCCAGGAACACCTGTAAGTTATCAAAAAAGCAAACTTGGTAGCGATATCTGTGTATCTTGAAAGATGTATTGAAAATGATAAATTATTTCATAGCTGCCTATGAAAATTAGTTTTTGCTATAACATTATCAGAACAAAGCAAGTTATGTGCCGTAGGAATTTTATGGGGCTTTATAATATATTTTTTAAAGTTCTTCAATCCTCAAAAGTATTTTTTTCTTACTGAAACAAAGTTTAATTTCTGAAAATTACAGGGCATTACAGATGCTCAATATGCACTGGTACTTGAGCTGTGCCACCCTAAAAATACTTCTACTTTATTACTTTTTTTAGATACAGACATTCAGTAATTTCACATAAATTACGTATTGAAAAAGTGTTAAAAATAACTAAAATAGCAAATGTCTTACTTTAGTGACAGATGTAGCTGAGTAAAGCCAAGATGTAGATTAAAACCAGACATTATGAATCATTCATCAGGTCTGATTGCATGTTGTTACTGATGTTTAGTGACTATAAGAGTGTCTTCTAACTAGGCACAATATTTGTCAATTTATTGCCAGAAATACTGACCTGGTATTCAACCGACTGGAGTCAGCTCTGTCTATACCTTTGAGAGTTAGAGTGGAGTTAACCATTTATTTGCTTATTTAAGAACTTTAAGAAGTTCTTTCTTTTGCAGGCTAGTTTTTTTGGGTTTTGGGGGGTTTTTTGGGTTTTTTTTTACTCTTTGAAACTATTGAAATTTTTGCCAAAATCACTGTTCTTGTTAATGATTATCCCTGAGATATTTAATAATGTGAATAATTTTGGCTTGAAACATTCACTCTCTAGGGAGAAGATTGTTGGTGATGGCTTGTGCTCTCTCTCTTCTGCAATGACATTTAGACTGCGATTATAATAACAATTTTTATTGCCCGATTCTTCTCTCTGGGATTACTGGGAGTTGTGCATTGTATTTTGCCATTACCATGTTTAGGTATTTTAGACCTGAAGCATATAAGCCTGTGAAATTGATTTGGACAAGGTATTGCCATGTTACTCCTGTCCCTTCAAAGATAAAAACATCCTGCTCTTTAATTGCCTATACAAAGTGTGATTCAAACAGAGGAGCTTTCTGCATCAGCTGAGGGTAGGGTAACTGCTGCTGAAAGACATGTTACAGTGCCAGTCACCTCCCAGCTGCAAATGGATTCCTTCATGGGAATGGCACTGCCTGTGTATTGTGTAATGCTTAGATTCATCATTTGAATACAGTACAGCAACCATAGCAACAGGGCTGTTAGGATTCAAGAGCCCAAGTATAGTTACTTTAAATTGTTATTTTAAGGTAAGAAATTGGTAATGGTTTGTGTTACAGATGGTTTTGTGCTTTTCCCCCAACCTTGCAGGCTGATCTCTGTGTCCCTCGTTTGAATGAAGGGGACCAGGTTGTGCTGATTAACGGCAGGGATATAGCAGAGCATACCCATGACCAAGTTGTAATGTTTATTAAAGCTAGCTGTGAGAGACACTCAGGGGAACTTGTGCTCCTAGTTCGACCCAATGGTGAGTGACTTGTATATCATAATTAAAAATAAAAGTCCACACCCTGCTCTTGTTTTCTAACCTCCATTTTGTGTCCTGGGATGGCATGTTTAACCTTCAAGAAAGAGCTCCCTCCCCTGAAAAGGAATTGCAACAACACAGTGTATAGATCCCATACCTAAGGAGCTGTGTATAACTAGGTGTTGAAAACTAGTAAAAAAGTCAGAGATCAAATATTTCTAACAGAGAGCTAATTTAAATTTTGTTCTCACTCTCATTGATAAAAGTGTCCAGAAAGCTACATGGATATTGAATGTATTTCATGAGGTTACTGTTATTCCCTTAAGGAAAATTTAAACCAAACACAAACAAAAACCCCTCACCAAATATCCAGTGTTTGGATGACTTTGGAGGTCAGTATATACAAAATACTTCCATACATTTTTAAAACAATTCAAAACCACTGGTAATGTTTCTACTTGAGGAGGCTTAGTAGAAGTGCTAAAATGCAGTCTAAATAAAAGCTTATGCAATGTATTCACAAAATACACTGTTGGATTGTAGCCAGCAGATGGGCACTGGATTTAATTCTGCTGCACCTCCTAACTATAACAGAGTTGGAGAGGAAAAAGCAAAATGAAAAATATTGATGTTTAATTGGAATAATTGAAATTACTTTTGCAGAGTACCTCACCCACCTTATAAAACCTTTTCCCTTACTTGCTAATTTGCACTCCGCATTTACATGTCCTGTCATTCTGTGTGTAAGTTCTCTTGCAGCTTTTGTGGTCTTACTTTCTTTTTCAGACAAAATTGTGAGCTTTGTTTGCAAATTTGCTAAAACAAACTGTCTTTCCCTTTGTGTGTTGATTATCTTTGTATTCTGGAGAAAAACATGTGAGTTGTAGAAGTGAGGAGTTGCCAGTTTCCTCCTTTGTAGTGATGTGATATAATTTAAAAAGAGGCTTTTGAGCAGCACGTCTCTGTTAGGTGTAGCAGAAGATTTCCGAGTTTACAGGCACGGCACATATAGAGCATTGATAGCTTTATAATGCCACGTATTCATGCAATTTTCTCAGGTGGTCTGCACATCATGCCCTAATTACTGAAGCCTAAAATGAGTTCTAAGTGAATTGTAAGTAAAATGTAAGTGCAGCTGTGATGACATCAGAGGCATGATGTGAGATTCTGAGATTAGGGAGTTACAAGGCAGGGTATAACGTGAGTTTTGATAAAAATTTTAATGGTCAGTGATGGTGCTTTCACATAAAGTTACTTTTACACCAAAGCCAAAAGTTTTATTGTTGATTATAATGATCAGTAAAGGCTATCTGTCCTTGCTGATGGGAACTAAAATCAATGTGCTAATAAATGTGTGTTTTTCTACAGGAGGAATGTGGTGTTTTTGCTGTTTTAAATAAATGATTTAGAGCTAACTTTAGTCAAACAGCATCTTCAGTCAGAGCATTCATACCTTTGCTTGTTCTAGCTGTCTATGATGTTGTGGAAGAGAAGCTGGAGAGCGAGCCTGATTTTCAGTACATCCCTGAGAAATCTCCACTTGATGGTGTCCATCAAGATGATAATGCTCTGAGGGAATCCATGATTCAGTTAGCAGAGGGGCTTATCACTGGAACTGTCTTGGCTCAGTTTGATGTAAGTACTGTATCGCCTGGAGCTGGATGCAAGTTTCAAGTCTTTTGGGATAGCAGTTATTTTAACAGAGCAGTTTTCAATTAAATCTCGGTACAGTCAGCATCTTTTAGCAAAACAATTGTCTTACACTCTCAAAAGAAAAATAACCAAAGGAAAAAATCAAACCTGTATGTGCAAACTTAAGAATGCCTAATCCTAGGTTTTCATTTCATAAATAGCTTTATTTATTACTTACACTTTCTGAGGTTATCAGGGACATGCTAATAAAATATTTTCATAAAGATGAAGGCTGTAGAATGTCTACCAAAATACGTGTTCTGTACTCAGGCCTTCCACTGCATACCTAAGTTGCTGTAGAAACTGAATGACACCGAGCTGTTGACATTTTGTGGGCATTCTCAAAGAGGGAAGGTAAAATAACCAATGAAACTACTGCCCTAATGTTAAAGGTTAATGTAACTGTGTATTTTATAAACAGTTGATTTTTATTGACATATTTCAGAATAGTAGTGCACTTCCTGTGGGGCCCTAAGCTGCTGATAGCCGTGGTCTTTCTTCAGCACGGACTTGTGCCTTGGTGATATCCATCTTAAATGCATGAGAATAAGTGGCTTAAAGCAGGAAGCAGTAGCTTTGTAAAACACAGCAGTGCGAATTCTGTGAATTCCTCACCAAATGGACACCTAGCGTTATATTTTGCAATATAAGTTTATAAAATGTATTTTATATACCATTCTTTAAGAACTTCGGTAAAATTTCCTTTTATGTTTAGAAAGAGCAGATTTTTTCTAAGTTATTTAAAATTCTCCTTTAATATAAGTTTTTGTTCTCTCTAGCAAGTTCAGTGTACGAAAGTTTTTTAAAGTGCTTTTTTTGAACCTGGATCATTTCACTGATATTTTTTGTAGCACAAGGGTTGTGGCAATGCATGACTAAGGCATGAAAGGGCAGGAACCTCTCCAAGGCAATTCCTGTGCAGGAAAAGTGCAAGGTATCCAGGATTTGCTCTACAGTTACTGGAATACAGAAGGAAAAAACCCCAAAAAAATCTACCTGCAACGTAGGTAGATGCCTATACATGACACAATCTGCTTGCCCCAGATGACCAAGTGGGATGTCAGTATCAGTGAGTTCACATATCAGTGTATAATATTACTTTTTCTCGGGATCAATGTTCTAATGGAAGCTTGAAATTGAACATTCACTTTGTCTTAAAACAAATCTTGGTTACATCTTGGTCATTTTCAGTGATCCCAGAGCATAACTAAATTTATAGTGCTTTATTTTTAAAAGTATTTTCATGTTTGTTGAAGCTACTGTTGCTCAGTAGTTTTTGTTCTGAAAAGCACCTCTTTTTAGAAAAATTCTATTTAGGCAAAGAATATAATAATGAGTCTATTGCATCTATTATGTTCTGACCATCAGCTTTGTCTTTTAGCAATTGTATAGGAAAAAGCCTGGAATGACAATGTCTTGTGCCAGATTACCTCAAAACATTTCCAAAAATAGATACAGAGACATTTCGCCTTGTAAGTACTTCTATTTGTATATGTGCTCTAAAAGTATTTCACTGTGGTTAGTAAATAATACTGTAACATCTTTCTAAATTTTTTTTCAGATGATGCTACACGGGTTATTTTAAAAAGTAATGAAGATTACATCAATGCAAATTATATAAATGTGAGTTGTATTTTTCAGAAGTGCTTCTGACATGAAGTAATTTTACAGTTTTTCAATGAAAAAATTAATTTAAAAAATCTATTTTTTATAAATTTAGTTCAGGCTAGAATGGCTACTAAACCTCTAGTCAGGTTGAAATTCCCTGTAGATAAACTTACTTTCTAATGTTTTGTGGCACGTCTTTTCATAAATATTAAAGTCTAGCCCCACATTTAATGAAAGAATGGTGACTGAAAGTAAAGAAATGATAACTGAAGCCAGCCCTCTCCAGAGCAATTAATTCTTTTCTGATTACTTTTGTAACAGTTGTGTTCAACAACAGTAAAGTTTAATTTGGCATCACTTTCTTTTGCATCTTGTTTTTTTCATTGTTAGTAACAGCAAAATTACAGCTACTTACTTTAATGAAAAAAAGCAGATATTAAACTCTGAGATCAGTGTTAACACCCTAGTGTCAAAAACCCACAGAGCAAGAAATATTTGCACCTGAATTATTTGCCAACTGCTTTGTTACTTCTTTTTTCAACCATTAATCTTCATTATGGCAATTACCTGACTGTCAGTTCATATGAAAAGTGTATTTGAATTTTTGTAGTAATTTTGCATGTGAAACACTTAAAGAATCTTTATCTGTGCCAATTTGTGCTTGCTAGCCTTTAAGAAATAGAATTAATGTCATGGATGTTTTTTTAATCTATTAGTTACTAAACTGTAAATGTCTGATGCCTGCCTTCCATTTGCTGTAGGAATTGAAATAATGACTTTGTCTTCTCTTAGATGGAAATCCCTTCTTCCACAATAATAAACCAGTACATTGCTTGTCAAGGTCCATTACCGAACACATGTCCTGATTTTTGGCAGATGACTTGGGAGCAAGGCTCTTCTATGGTTGTAATGTTAACAACTCAAGTTGAACGGGGCAGAGTAAGTAGAACATTTCCTTAAATACCACTTCCATAATCTTCTAAAAAACTGTTGGTGATTAGCCTTTAAAAGATTAGAGGAATATACCATTGTGGCATAAAATATGACAAGGGGTAAGAGGAAATTGCTTTAAACTAGATGAGTGTAGGTTGAGGAGATAGAAGGAAGAAATTTTTTACAATGTGGGTGGTGAAATACACAAGTTGCACAAGGTGCCCAGAGAGGTGGTGAATGTCCATCTCTGGAAACATTCAAGGTCAGGTTGGATGGGGCTCAGAGCAACTCAAATCTAGTTGGAGACGTTCCTGCTCATTGCAGGGGGTTGGACTGGATGGCCTTCAAAGGTCCCTTCCAGCCCAAACTGTTCTATCGTTCTGTAACTGTTTTTCATAAAAGCAGTGCATTCCTAATATGTCTGCAATGATGAGTCCTAGATTTTAAATCTTCTGGTGTTGTTAATGCAGCTATTATTTAAACTTTTTTCAGTCCTGAAATGCACTTAAGTCTTCATGTATTTCTTAAAATATTTTTAGTCTGCTTTGTTTGGTTCTTTTTTGTGAAGTAAAAGGCATCTAGAATTTACCTTCATAGGATTTTTTTCTCTAAACTTCAAATGAGGGAACTCCAAGAAGTTGAATCAGTTTTTGTAGAGTACTTCTTTGATATGTAGTGAGATTAATTTTTAAGGCAGCCTAACACAGCTTTGTAGTGTTAATATCCCATGCCTGGATGACTGTCTTATCAAGGATTTTCTTAAAGCTTGAAATCTAAAATTTTCCATAAAATGTTATTCTGTGTCTATAAAGATTTGTTTAATCATATGAAATAATCATTGTCCTTTAATTTGTATATAAAACGTGTAAAAATAGAATACTAATAAAAAAGTAATTAGAGTCAAAATTAGTCACTGTGTATGGTGCTGTAAAAGGCCTCAGGTGTATTTTGTGGCTTGTTTGGTTGTGGTTTAAGCTGTAGTTTTTCCTTGATAGCTTTGGGTTTTATGCAGTTTTATCCTTTGGAGATAGGCAAAACAATCAAGTCTGGTCATGCACACAGTGTACTTCCAGAGTTACTTGGTTTAGTCTGGAGCATTCCCACTAGCACTGGCTGGTTAAGTGTGTGGACAGAAATGACAGTCTGGAATAATAGTGTAGTGGAATTCCTCCATATCAGGATTTCTTTTGAAGATGGATTTATAGTGGGTTGTGGCTGTTCTGATCAACTTGAACTGCAGTTCAGCTGTCTGTATATATTCTGACTTTTTAATAACTATATATCTGCTGTGAGGTCAGGACTCTAAATAGAATTAAAATAATTGAAGGGGAGTTGCAGTGTTTTTAAACCATTTTTCAGTGACTCAATGTTTGCATGATGCTGCCTGCTCCCAAATAAACATGATTAGAGGAAATTTCAGTACAAGTGCCCTTTTACTCTGAGTTTTCTTTGCAGATCTGCTAAGAACAGACTTGCAATAGCAGTTCTCTGAGGTTCCCCCACCCCTTCAATAATGGTATTTGTGGAGTTCTTTGGAGAGCTGCTTAATAATGAAATAAAAGGACTTATCTGTCTTATACCCATAGGCAGACTCCCTGCTCTAAAGCTGATCATGAGGCTTCTGACATCACTATCCCACTGCATGCCGGGATGTCTCAGTGGAGCAGGAAGTCTGCATATCTGGCTGCTCTTAAAGAATCGCCAGGTGGGTTGGAAATGCAAAAGTACACTTGAGCTGAAATGACCTCTGTAATTAGGCATTTAAGCCATACATCAGAAGTCATAGTGTTTGAAGTTTTCATTCACGTTTGAGGACTTGATAGGGAGTCTTTGAAGTCCACCATCTTCATCCCCCTATTTTCTGCATTAGCATAGCAACTTTTTTTGTTGCTTATCTCCTTTTTTTTTTCATGTGTTCTTTTCCCATATAAATGTACTTTGAGAAGGTCACATTAGGATCTTGGAGGTCAGAAATGTTTATAAAGCAGCATCTTTGTCACTCAAGTGTTAAGATGGAATATTTGTAGATAAGCTCTTAAAAAAATTGTAATGGAAGTTAAAGGCATCCATCTTCAGTTAAACTAACTGCAAGAGCTGGTGCATGTGTCCTCTTGAAAAGAGAAACAGGAAATCTCTGTGATACCTGATTTTATAAACAGTAATTAGGTAACAAATCTACTTGGTAAGTAAATTAATAGTGATTACAAAATGATCAAAATAATCTGTAACAAACAAAGGTTTAAAGACTAGAGAAAATGAAAATAATACTCTGAATTTAAACACAGGCATCTTTAAAAATGTGTTGACCTTAGGTTAAATGCCATCAGTACTGGCCAGAGCCATCAGGAAGCTCATCATATGGGAATTTCCAGATTACCTGCCATTCAGAAGAAGGAAATCCTGCTTATGTCTTTCGAGAAATGACATTGACTAATCTGGAGGTAAAATCATAATATGTTTTCACGTATTAACCTGCAGAATCCTTGGATACTACGTAAAACGTACTTAGACTTTCTTTTCAACTTGGTGGCATGGCCATATAAGTGGAACTATTTATTTCTAGAACCCTCTAGAAAACTACTCATATTGTCATGTACTTACCTAGGAGAGATTTTGTCCATAGAATGATAACAAATCTTTCATAAGCAAAAATATCACAGAGATTTAATTTTCATGATCCTATTAATTGGATCACATGAAAGATACATTATTTATCCTAAAAGTTTTTACTGGTGTCTTTCATAACCTGGCCAAAGAAAAAAGTAATAAAAGAAGTTGAGAAACTTGTTATTCCCTTGATGTTTTCAGAACATGAGATGTTAGAGGTGTTTCATCATCACAACTGAAAGTATTGTAGAGGCAAACAGTTCTTAATAATTTCATCTTGAACAATATGTGCAAGAAGACAGAACATAAATCCTGCTGAGAGAAGGATGAATCTGGAGTGGTGACTACATGCAAACAAGGACCTTTTTGAACATGCATTGCATGATTTTCAGGGCATGGGTAGTTTTCAGAGCCTCCCCAACCAGCATTTCAATCTCAGAAATGTTTGGAAATGAGTATCTGGAATTTAGTTCACATACTTATTTCTCATTGCTTGGATAACCAGATGAAAAGCCAGTTTTATAGAGCTGCCTTTTAGTCAATGTGCAGTTAAAATTCCTACCCTATGTCCTGTTGAGACAATTGCTCATCTGCTATCAGCCGTGGAATCTCTGTAAACGATTCAATGCCTAAAGGCTATTTAAAGTGCAGTAGCTCCTGTTCTTTTGAAATGCGACTCTGGTTGCCCGGGCTGTCCCCTGCCCTAAGCAGAGGCCGATTGATTATATTTGTGATATCAGAGCAAGGGCCAGAGGGAGTGGAAAACAAAGTCATTGTGCGTTGTAGGTGTAGGAAGTGGAGATGAAGGCAAAACAATGCTGCTGTTCACACAGGGTCTGAAGGAAGGCTTTTATGTCTGATCTCCCCTCCCTACCCTAGTTCTGGTATTTGATCTTGTAAGATACTATCTCATTCTGTTAAATTTGGTTTGCTAAGAATATGGCCACCTTCTTGTACATCTAGTGTTCAGTTAGATTGTTGGTATCCTTGAACTATCCTTTGCTATTATGTGCTGTGTAATTTTTTTAACCTGTTGAAGATGTAAGCATTTGTGGATTTCCTTTTATCTTTTAAGCAAAAAAACCCAAAAGTAATTATAAAATCCAGGATGACCAATGGTTAACACTAATAAAGCACTGCTAGTTGCCTGAAGCCACTTTGATTATGGGTACAAGTTGCTATAAATGTACTATCGATTTTTTTAATTACTATTTTTGGGGGGTTTTTTAATGGGACCTGAATTACCCTTGATTAATGTTTCTGATTAGAAAGAGGAAAGCCGCCAGCTGACCCAAATCCAGTACATAGCATGGCCTGATCATGGGGTTCCTGATGATTCCAGCGATTTCCTAGATTTTGTGTGTCTTGTGCGAAAGAAGAGGGCTGGCAGAGAAGAACCTGTTGTTGTTCACTGCAGGTATCAATTTTTTTTCCAACTTTAGTAAATCATTAAAGTGAACTTTTTATCATCAAATAGCTGTTCTGTGCTTTGTTCTTGAAATAAATATTTAATTGTATCTGCTTAGGGGATGACAGGAAAACTCAACATTGAAATAAAACAAATATTTAACATGGTAATCACATTTCAGTAAGCAAAATTTTGGATAGCAACATGTGTTGATCTGTGCAGGGATTTTGCTGGAGTGTTTTGTTTACAGTTTAAATGCTTAACAATCTACATAATAATTCAGGGGAATGGAAAAGATACTTGGTAACCATGAGGAATAGGTTCCTATTCTACCAAGCTCTAGAATAGCTGTATAAATGATCCATAGTGGAGAATGTGGGTGGTTTATGGAAAGATTGATTAAAAGACATTTTTTCTCAAATCTGCAGTCTTACAGTACATGATATTATGATACATACATTAAGGTGAGACAGTTTTCTCAACAATTTACCTTCGTCATGAATTAAAATAACTGTTGTTTAGATCTTTATGTACACGTGAAACGTGGTTTTTTTCTTGTGCAGTACTTTTTAATAGCATTCTACATTCCTGTAGTGAATTTCAAAATCTTAATCATTTTAAAATAACTAATTAGCAAACTAGAATAATGCCAGTTGTTTTCAAAGGAACATGTGCTATCACAAGTCTTGGAGAACAGTTCTGTGAATAATATTTGACCTCTCAGTTCCTGAATACTCCCCAGACTCACTGTTCCTGAGTCAGGCATGTATTGTTCCTTTCAGAGAGAAGCTGGGAAGTGTAAGGGATAAAATAAAGACTACAGGTAAACTAGACATTTATTGAAGGAGATGAAAGAAAAAGAAAAACCCACCTTGTGTATCAGAAATTGTATTTTGTTAGTTCTGCTCTCAAGTTCTGTTTTATGCAGGTCAGGGTGAATCTTAGTGACTAGTGAAACTAGTACCAGAATGCCAGTGTCTTAATTGAAACTGTTTTTCAGCTCCCATTATTGATGTACTTCTGGTCAATATCATTGTGCAAAAATGGTGAAAATGGCTGCCATATACAATCTCTATGATATAAAGCATGCAAGTCTACAGAAACACTGCAACAACGTTGGAGAGTAGGAACAGTTTCATTTATCTCAAGGAGGCATCAATTCAGCTCCAAACTGATAATTTCCATGTGTAATTGAAACTTGTATGAAAAATTTAGGTTTCACAGAAGAAAAGAGATGGGATATCACAGTTGAACATAATTTACTTCATTGGCCCAACTTGGTGGCTGTTGGGAAGTATGACCAAATTCCATCAGGGAGTCAAGCAGAAGGAGCCCAGGTGTTCCTCCATATGGTGCATGCACTCTATTTTTAACATCTCTTCAGTATAATAGGGCAGGGCATTAGTGTAACAAAATTTGTTTTCAGGACTAAGCTACCAGCTTTAGTGCGAGGACTCCAAGTAGCTAGTAGAAAATTATTTTATTTTGTACAATAATAATTTAAAAACAAAATGGTCCAAACCCACAGAGATTATAAGGCAACAAAGACCTTAAGGAATTGGAAAGGTTTTTGTTATATTGAGCTACACAAGCCACTCATTTCTGATATTGTGTCTTGTGGTTATTTTTATCTTTATACGGTCTTACTGGTTTTGTTGAACAGTTTCTAATTCTGTAAATTCACCATGACATGGTGAACCACCCATCCTGTCCGTGCCCTTCATGATTTTCATGCCCTCATGTCTCAGTGCTCTGCTCCATCAGTCAGTGATTTCTTTTTCCAAGCTGAAGAGTCGTATCCTACCTTATGTTTATCATAGGGAACTTATCACATTTTCCATCGTTCTTGTCCTTCTCCGAATCTTTTGAAGTTGTGAAATGAGTCATTAGGTTCTTTGACAGTTACTGTTTGTTCCTGCTTGGTAAAGCATTCTGCATTTAAATTCTATATGTATAAATTATAGAAATATGAAATACTACTGAATCATTTTATATAACCAGCACATTTACATCTTGTCCTAAAATTCTTATGACATCACTGAAACATAGAGTAGCTTTAATGCCACCTCCTGGACAAAGATTTAAATAGTTGTTTAGCCAGACTTAATTTGAAGTTACTCTTTAAAATCAGAACAAGTAACTTTCAGAGTTTGAAATGTTTATATTAATCACTTTAGATACAAATATTTTGATTTATTGTATGAGTTGGGATAATGCTGGCATTTCAAAATATGTATTTGGTCCTATATTCCAATATGGGGAAACATTTGTTTTCTATTTCAAAAGTGCAGCATTAATTGAAAAATTTGAAACTGATCATCAAATTCATGGTTAAATATTCAATCCTTAAGGCTTGCTACTTCTGGAAAAGCATATGTGTATATAAAACAAAGTAGATAAATCTTCAGATTTGTTTTATTTTTAAGGGAAAAAAATGTTTGTCTGTAAGCTCTCTTGATAATCTTGCATTCTGAGATTTGTATGTTATGGTACTTCGTTGTCTTCAAAGGGATTGCTATTATATATTCCTTTTCAATCTATGCAATCTAGATCTAGATTGTACTTTTTAATAACAAGAAAACAATCCTTATTGTCATCTTACAGAGGCTTCTAGTAATTGTTCTTTTCCTTATTTGGATATAAGAAGGTATGGATCACATGAAGGACATGATTATTATTTTATTGGCCCAACATTGCAGAAAACATCATTTCAGTAATGCTCAAACTGGCACAACGTGCCCAGCATATGCTCGTGTTTTGTTATCCTTTAGATGTTAGTGTGGTTTATAAGGTGATCTTAATAAACATCTCTCTAAGTTCTGCTCAGGGGAATGGCTAGGTGAGGCAGTTCCTCTTCCAAGGAATGGCAGTTTTGTACTGCCCTGTTCAGGCAGGACAGAGGCTGCTTCCAGACGCAGACACAACCAGTCTAACCCCTGCCCCAGCAGTATGGGAGTCATGATCAGCCCTGAGAATCCATGAGAAGGAAGGTCTTCAAGAATGAACTGTACTCCAGACACTTGATTTCATTTTCCACTTTGGTTTTTTTTTTGCTGTTTCAGTGCTGGGATTGGACGGACAGGGGTTCTGATCACGATGGAGACAGCGATGTGTCTCATTGAGTGCAATCAGCCTGTTTATCCACTAGATATTGTAAGAACCATGAGAGATCAAAGAGCCATGATGATCCAAACACCTGTGAGTATCATCCCTGCTGTTCTGTGTTGCAGAACAGTAATTTTCTATGATCTAGTCACGTTGGATGGATTTTTAATATACTTGTTGATCATATTGCAGAGATCACCTTTACCCAGTGTAGCTGTAGTCTTGGCTCCAGGCAAGAATAAATTCCTAAGGCTATTGGAAAAGAGCAATTCTTTAAATTTCTACAGAGAAAACTTGAAAAAAAAAGCAGCAGCTGTTTGAAGGATACTTGGCAAATAATGACAAAAAGGGTCAATTTTCAGCGATGTAAAAATCACTCAGAGGAGAAAGCAGGAGCCTGATTCCAGGTGTTAAGAATGGGAGTAGTATAAAACATAAAGACAGAAAGAATCAAGACATGCAAGAAAAAACTTCAGTGATGAAATTCAGTGATTTTATGTTGCCTTAGTTGTAATGGAAACAAGCCTTTACTATGCCCTGTAGTGACTTAAAGGGAAATTATCAGAAAAATAATAGTTTTAAAAATCAGTGTTATTAAATCTGATGCAAAATGCATCAAAGCAATCATAAGTACATTTAGTCTAAGAAGGTAACTCACTACAAGGATTCTTTTGGGGCTTTCATGACATCTGATGTACCTTAAGATACCAGAACTTTTCATGCACCTGTAATGTTTGAGTTTTGTGAGATAATTCATGTGCTTTTCAGACTTGTAAGTGTTTTAGAACAGATTTAGAAACTTGTTATTATATCAGTCAGGTATTGCTTACCTGTAAGAGCAGTTTGGGTTTATGTTTTTAGAAAGTACCTGTAAAGGGTGAAAAGGTTGAATTGTGTTGTCTTTCAGAAAGAAAAAAAAAACCAACTTGGGCTTTCAGTTGTTCCAGACTTTGGATAGTTCCAAGTTTTTTATTTTTTTGAAGGAGTAATCATGAGTAATTGATATAGTTTTACTCCTAGTATACAGCGTTTAGAGAAAGTATCTTGAAGGAGAAAAGGCACTAGATCCAATATCAAATCACAATTACCTGAAGGTTATTACTCGCTATAGTAATTTTCATGTCCCTGCTGCTGTTCCTCTGATCAAATCTGAGTAAACCTTTTGTGTTATTCAGAGAGTACTAAGACTGACCAAAAGTATGTATGTGTCTCCATTTCTAGGTCATCAGTCATTCGGTGCAGCTGAATTCATGTTCCAGTATTCATATTTCACTAAAAAGTTGTATTATTCAGGTAGCACAGGAAGGATGAGAAAGGTGATGATACATGAAAAGTAGCAAAGGATGGCTCTTGCTGTTTGTGACAGTTCTACAGGATGAATAGCTGTCTCTCTACCATATGTAGAGGGGAAGAAATGTTATTAGTAAAGGTAGGAGTTGCAGTGGTAAGGGTTTTAACTGTATTTTTTCACATTATGTGCTAAATATCATCTGGTCTCCTTATTTTTTTTAGAAAACCAAAATTCTCAAGATTCAGTGAAAAGCAGGTGTTTAGTGCATGAGAGGGAGAAGGTCTAATAAAGGAATTGGGTTTTTTAAGGTTTCATGAGCATCAGCTGTTCCCGTTTCTCCTTTGGCAGCCTGGTGCTGAGTTCGTGTGTCCCGAGGGATTCACTCGCTGTCCGCCGGGGGGCGCTGTGCGCGGCCAGCTCAGGCGCCCTCGGGAGCGCGGGGAAAGCACAGATTTTACCCAGATGGGCAGAAACGGAGCTGTTTCATATACACGCCACAGGACAGTAAAGAATGATTCTAGTGCTAGATATGTCAACGTTCCCTTTTAAGATCTGACATCACTAACTCTACTGCACAGAGAGGGCCGTTCCACGACCCTGACAGTGCAGGTGTGCTGGAATTCTAACCAGCATAGACACATTGTGCAGGATGCAACGGGAGTTGTGGTGCTTTGCAATTATTTCGGTTTGTTTCATTATATTCTAATTTGATTACTGTCGGGGTTTTTAACTATGATTTGTTTAAAACAAACCTTTAGTGGCCTCTGTGTATGCAGGTGCTAGACCTGGATTCATTGAGGAGTTAGACATTACATAATGTTAAGAAACAGGAGTTCTGGGTTTTTCAAACATGAAACAGTTTTCTTTTGTATCAAATTCTGAGAGGGAGGTGCCAGTAACATGCCAGAGTTAATGTAAGTATGAAAAAGTGCTTTGAAACTATGACTTCTAAATCTAAGGGCGTGGAAACATCAGGTCAGTGAATTTCATCAAGGAAATAAAGAGCAGAAAATTACTAAATAGGTGATGTTGTAACAATAATAATACTGGGTTTGTAGGTACGACTTTTGGCATATATTTCAAAGTACCCTTCATCCTGTTCTTCTGTTGAGAAGCAAAATGCTCTCATCTGAAGTTCCTTTTGTGTTGGGTTTCCTAAACGAACTTTGAAGCACAGTTCTTGGCCTGTGAAGAGAATGGGATGGGGAAATCTTAGAGGCCTTTTCTGTTTCCAAATGACATTTTTCAATTACATTTCTTTTCAATTTACTGAATCTACTTTCCTTTTCAGAGTCAGTACAGATTTGTATGTGAAGCTATTTTGAAGGTGTATGAAGAAGGATTTATTAAACCTTTACAAGCATCACTGCATAAGTAAAGAGCAAAAAACCTATGATATCGATTGAGGAATCCTGTCCTCTATAATGAACTGGCAACGTTCTTTGTGCCATAATACTGCTTGCAGGAAATGATAGTGAAGTACAGCAAAGAATTGACAAAGGACTTTGAAAACTTCAGCACTGTTGCACTTTACGTTGAAACAAAATCAGTCTCTGAAACTCTTCTAACCTTCATCTGTTTGAAGACTTTATTTTCGTGATTTGCTCCGAACAAACCATAAACTGTAAGAACTAATTGTGTTCAGGGTAATCTACGATATTTCATTGTAGTGCCATATACTGCGCTTCTGGTTGAATTGCTACAAACAAGGCTTGGAATTATTTCACCCTGTTTTACACCCATGTCTCTTAAAATGAAAAACAAATGAGAAACACACTAAGCCATGGTCTTTTTCCAGTGCTAGGTTTATTTACTATGTACAGACTCTCACAGTTTTGTTTTTTACAACATTAGCAATATTGCCAATACTAGATAGATACACACTGCCTACTGATGCAGCCCACTTTGTCCTACACCCTTACTAGAGACCAGCTGGTTGTTAGAGGAGAGCTGGCGTCTGTTAACCCAGCAGTAGCTGCATAATGCCCACTTACCAGCATCTTGTACAAAATAATAACAATACACATTTTTAAAAACCAACATAAAAATAAGCAGCATTTCTTTGACACGGCTTGTGTGTCATACACTGGTGTATTCTGATTCATGTGACTTCAGATTAATGTGATGGGAACTAGTGCATGCATTATGTCTTAACCCCTTAAGTGCCTTGAGACTTACAGCGTACATCCAGTGAAAGGCACTCATGATTCCATGGGGGTGGTATTGTCCTGTCATATTTATCTTAATGGGTTCAGATTTTAAAAATGGCCCTTGGTGCTTAGAATGTGTTACCACAAGGGGTCATGGAAATACCATTCCCTCTTTCCTTATACAAGTACCTGTGTGCTACTCTCTGTAGGCAAAGCACCTCTGCCAATTTAATGAATGAGCATTGTATGCTGCTGTGTTGTAATTACGTGAAAAATCTGGCACATTCCTTCATTCCTTCCAACCAGTAACTTACTAGCATCTTACTATGAAATGCTGGTAGGTCATTAGAAGCTGATACTTTGTTTTATCCTTTTATTGAGAATAGCTGTTTTACTCAATTAGACATAACTCTTTAATAGCACTGATAATTAAGTTGAACTTACAATCAGTTGTGATTTAATTCCCTTACCTTCTAACTAACTTGTTACGTTCTCATAGTTGATTTCAAGCCATGTTCGTACAGGTCTGCCTTTTGTTTTCTTTTATTTGTTTGGAGGGGAGAAGGGAGGAGAACACTATGAAGTTATCCCAGAAATTAATTTTACTTTTGTAATGACCCCAGTCGCCTTCTGTTATGCTTGTGCAAAATTGTTCCAGTTGGTATGGGTTGCTTATTTAAGTAGGTAGAAGATTTGTAAGAAATGTCTGTCTGATACAGTATCTGAGCTCATTCTAAAGATGCATAAATGTCCCAGTTTTTTAGTATTTTTCTAGCGTAGGAGAAACCAAGTCAGAAGCAAGGTACCCAGTGTAATATACTGTAAGAAAAAAACAGTCACTTCTTTGACTGCCCTGTGACAGCATAACTTTGTGCCCTCTATTTAAAAGTTTTAATTTATTGTACTGGTTTCCTGAAAATGTTTATCCATTAAATTTTGTTGTAAGCTATATATATAGCATAGAATTAAAATGGAAAGTTCTATGCTAAATAATTTTTAACTATTGAAGAATTATATTGTATAATATACTGTGTTCTATGGACATTTGAAACAGATCAGCTATGAACTATTAAATGAAAAGGGATTCAGGCAACGTGAAATCCTGGCTTATGACTTAGTAATGAACATGAACCACAATGCCAAATGGAAGATAGAGTTTTAAATATTTTTAGAAAATAAAATAATATTAGGAGGGCTGTGGCCCTGTTACTTATATTTCTAGATTTGATGCTTAAGTCAATATTATCCCTCAGTGAAAAATAAATTTTACAAGAATCTCTGGATCTGAACTGAACTGAGGAAGAGTAATATGGTAGCTTTAATCTCAGTTCTATTGTAAGCCATTTGCAACAAATAAAAATTCTTTTTTATAATTCTTTAACTTCCACGTGATGAGGTTATTAGCTGAGTTGCTGGCTAGTTAGAAGGTTATATTGAACTCAGCACTTGATGTCCAAAAAGTAAAATAATTCATCCATTATACTGAAAGAAATTTTCTTCATAGTTAAGTTGTAAACAAAAATATCGTTTGTCCTGTTATTCTGAGGGAAATCAGAAACTGAGGTTTTAGCAGCATTATATAGCGTTGCTTTGTCACATATTTAAATATTCTTATGTAAAATTGCCAAAGCAGTTCGAGTTCAAAAGTCCCATTTATACCACAATTAAGTGTGGGATATGTATTGGTCATCTGTCATTACTGTTTTGATTACAAACACAGACAAGAAAAATAGGTCTCTGCAAAATTTTCCTCTGCACTGACTTGTAGTTTATTAACTAGTTGCACTGGGGAAAAAAATGGAACAAAGTACATATTCTTAGTTAATTGGCCATCAGCAACTCAAGTGGCTTTTGACTTCTTCAAAGGCAGGATAAAGGTAACCAAAAACTGCTTGGGAAAGAGATAGCACTGAAGCCTTTCTGCACCATAAGTCAGTCATTTAAATTTTTCTACCTGTTGTGGTATAAATGGCCTTTAAAATATTTTTATACGGCCAAAAAAAGCAAAACTGCTTAATATTTTACTTTGGGTTATGAAGATCTGTATCATCCTTAAGAGTTTTTTAAAGAAGTTTTTGTATGTTTCATGCTGTACAAAACATGAATGTATCTTTCAGACATAATGACTTATAGACTTATATGTGATTGGTGTTATGACTGTTGGATTTTATGAATAATTATTTTCATACCATTTGATTAGGAAAAATGTTGGGTGGGTGTGGGAGAGAGTATGTTTGTAACACTTCCATGATATAAATCCAGCTAAGAAAAAAAAAAGTAAATTTCATTGTAAATAAGAGCAATATTATTACAATTTTGTGCCAATGTAAAATGTTAAGACTTTTGTTTTTACTTTTAGGTTCAGATTGAAAACTACCATTACCATCTCTTGTTTAAAATGGATCTGAAGGGGTTTTTTTAGTAGAAAGTAGAAAGACATGGGGCTCTAGTGGGGGCTTTGAGTGTTTTTGAGAGCTTTTTTTGGTTTTGCTAAATATGAAATAAGATGCAGGTATTGTTTAATAAAGCACCTACAGATTGTCAGCCAGTCCACTTTGAGAAATACTGCATTAAATATCCCACATAACAGAGAACTAAAAAGTTCATTTATCCTGAATTTGGAAGCATTTGGTATTTTCAGTCACTTGTAGGTCTTAAGCAGTAAAATACTGCATTTATGTGTTTTATTTTTATTATTCTCTCCCAGTTATGAAAAAGAGAATGCCTGATTTTTTTTCTCACTAGATTTAATGATAGCTGACATTTCTTCCACATTTCTCTGTTAAATCTTGAAAGCTTATACGCCATACAGATGAAGCAATAACACTTCTTCTAGAATATCTGATTACAGTGTGGCACACCATCTATTAAAGAAAGGGTGAGAAAGCAGTTGGGACATTAAGGAACATGAGGAGTTTGTTATAGAACTTGTGTAGCTGGCAACTTTCCGTGGAGACCTTCCAAAAAGCTTCTTAGTACCCGTGGAAGGGCCAAAATGCAGCGGATGTGCTGCAGTTGCACTGCCCAGGGAAACAGGAAGAAGGGAAGGTCTGGCATAGAGATGTTGGAGCTCCAGGTATGCTGTGGAGCTGAATTATGTGATATTTTTATGCTTATGCAGTGTCTGTGCAGGTGTGTGGGCGATGTTTGATGGCTCAGGGAATTAGCATGAGCATGAAAAGCTCTACAGATCCACCAATTTCCAAGCAAAAGCAAGGTTGTCCAGTACATATGCTGTAGTTTTGACTGTAAAGCCACTTTGCAGTCAATCAGCAAGCCCCTCAGGCCTGAGGATAAAGGGAGTGATTTGATTATGGTCCACATGAAAATTTCACATACTTGGACTTCCACCAAGGACAGGAATGGTGTCCTCTAATGCTGGTTGCAGGCTTTTTGTCACTTACATCTCAGGTCCCCAGTTAGCTGGGTTGGGTGTATTTGCCCATTTTAGTACCCATCTTTTGTCTTGAGACTGAAGAAGTTCTTTCCCATTGCTACTTCTAGTGCTAGGATCCAGTATTAAGATCTGGTAAAAAAATATTGATTAACGGTGGATCTTGCATGAATGTGCAGGGATTTACAATTAGTGGTGATTGGGAAGCTGTTAGAAGGAGGAAATGGTTGGTTTGTTTCAGTTTAACTGTTCTGCCTGGTCTCTGTTATCCCACTGCACTTAGACATTGAAACTCACTTGTTTGTTTAGAAGTCTGCAAGGAAGGCCAGTTCCTTATCACTGGGTTTTACCTCTGTGCTTGTTACTCCCACAAGCGTCTATCTTTTCATAGGGCTTCTCCAGCTACAAGTTTTGATCTGGTACACAGGCTGTAAGTTCTGGCTATTGGCTTTGGTGTGTTTTGCTCATTGAGATCTCAATGGTATTAAAGGAGAGATAAATGACTTACTTTAAAAATATAGTGAAATATTCAAGTTTAAAAATTTAGACATTTTGATTAGTAGCCTTATTTTAAAAAACCACTAAAATAGCTGACTCTAGTCTGCTGTAGCATGAACTATGGGTCACGGACTGGCTGGCAGCTTGTTGGTTGTGGTATTTTGTATTTAGCAAGCTTACATGTTTTAAAGGATAATTTTTTTCAAAATGTTTTGATGTTTAAATAGTAGCACTTTATCTCATGCTTACTACTGACTGAACGTTTGGACAAAATAAATTGGGTTTGGAGAGATGCTTAATGGGTTTCTGTACAGAGATGACTTGGATTACACCCTGGTATGAATGCTTTCTGTTGTTCTAACCATTTCTTGTTGATTGTTCATGTGTTTCTGAGGGATTTTCAGAAAATAGCTATTAATAAGATAATTCTATCATCTCAATTTTCCTGTCTTAAAATGAATATGAAGCCTGCATTGGGGGGGGGAAAAAAACACAAAAAAAAAAGGAAAAAAAAAGGTGCAAATAGAAACTTACAGGGTACTTGTAAATTTATCTCTGTGATCTCTCTGAGCTAGCTGCAAATGAGCTATGTTTACTGTAAATGTTTCTGCTAAGCATTTTTTTTAACATTAGATAAATTACCTGGAAATCAGTATTCTTTTTTTTTTTTTTTACTTAACTTATTTGAATTTTGATAACTCAAGATAATGCACAACAAAGTTTAAGGAAGTTGTCACCCTTTTGCACCTAGGCCAGGGGCCCGAGACCTGAGTGAAAGGGTTAAACAGTTTACGTTAAGCTGTTTTGTTCTTTAACTAGAATATATCCACAAGGACTAGACTTTAAATGATCCAGTGCAATTATCTCAGTACGTTGTGGCACCACAGTAACAACCCAGAATAATCTTACAGGAAAATTAAGGTAAGAGAGTGAAGGTTTTATCTTATCCAGTGTATCCAGATTTGTTTTCCATTTGGTTTGCTTCATTTACCAGTGATCCCATTTTAACCAGTCAGTTTGGCAGGGCTGTTTGTGTAAGGTTTGGGGGTTTTTTTTATGTAACAGGTGCTATACTATGTGTAAATACAAAGGGAAGAGTATTATTTAGATCATTATTAACAAGATTAACAGATGGTGGCAATATTTTTGCCAGCTACTTCTGGTAATTAATTTGCATTTCCAGCTGTGGCTTTCAGTTGTCAAATTTCATCTCAGTTTCATACTGCTGAATGATGGACTGCAAGTGTGGAGTAAATTGTCTCAGAGTTAAATAGCTCTTTTGTTGTTCTAATTCTTGTGTATCTTTATTAATATTGGGGGGGTGCAAAGGCTCTTCCCATAAGTAGACTTCTGCCTATAAATTTGTTTAAAAGCACATGAGGGGGAGGGAAAAAAAACCAAACCAACAACCTAAATGCTCCATCTTGGCTAAGCAGCGGTTGATGGGAGACGATGGAAACTTGAAATTGGTCAACACTGGACAATGTGAAAATAAATCAGCTTTTGTCACTGCAGCTACTGTATGCTTTAAAGGGCCTTATGTATTTGTCCTCATTTTGATAAAATGAAATTTCTTGCCATTAAAATTATACACTAACTTCTACCGAAAACCAGCAGTTCCCAGGATAAATATGCTAATTAACATTTAACAAGTCTTGTTTTAGTCTTAAGTAAAATTTCATTCTATTATGTGAAAAAATGCTGTTATGCATATTTTGTGGATATATTTAATTTCAGTTGACAAATAGTTGTCTAGGTACAGACTTGAAAATATATATATAGTTTACTTGTGGATCTTAATTGTTTAATTGCAAAATAAAGATGTGCTTTAGTAATTTAAAGTTTAAATTTTTTTTGCGATTTTCTTGCTACTGTACACATGGTTTTGCTGTGCCACATTTACATGTGTCCAATGCCAGATAATGTTCACCTTGTATTTTCCTTCTTGACGTTGTATGACATAAATACACCCCTATGGATTGTGCACTAGAAGAGGATGCTAAATTATCAGGAATTAAATTGCTTGGTTAAAGCATCAGCCCAAGTTTTTGCCTGAAAATATCTAAATACTGCAAGCTTTGCTATAATGGAATAATAACTTCTAAATTGTCTTGTATACAGGGAGTGTATTGGAGATAATGTTCAGTAGAGATTATAATCTGATCAAAAAGATGAGGGTATGATAAACACTGATGTAAAGAACAAAAATTCCAGATGGAAGCTCGTGATGAAATGGTTGCTGCCAAAAAGTGAGGGGATGTTCAAAACAAAAGTGGGTAAAGATGATGAAAGGACTTACAAGGCAAGACAAAAATCTCAGGAGGGATGAGAGTCTGAGACCCCGATATGTTCTTAATTCCACTGATTAATACAGGACTTTAAAGAGAGGACAAGGTGTTTGGATTTGAAGTACAAAAAGATAAACTAGCGGGAAAGCACTTTAAGGAGAACAACAGACGTAAGAAGAG
>NW_008239283.1:9889983-9891513 GCF_000691975.1 Corvus brachyrhynchos | reverse complement strand
TGGGAAAAGAGTAGACTGTACTTACAGGAAGAGTAGCAAGAGGGTGGTGTGAAGCAGAAATTGCAAAAATGAGCAGCTAAGTTTTTGTGTCACTGAAGCTACAGGAAGGAAATAATCTTGGTACCAGCATGGGAGCTTGTGAATGACAGAGTGGAAAGAAACTCAATTTGAGGAATAGTTGAAGATGGTTAGAAAATTTAGGGACAATGTCCAAGAATCAGGGAATTCCCCAGAATTCTTGGTCTTACAGGAGAATGTGAATTGGTGTAGACTTAATAGCAAGGAGACTCCTATTTACCTGACAGATCTCCACTACAAACTAAGCATCTTTGATATACAAACGATTGATTAGTTGATCTGCACTGAGAATCATCAGATATCTGCAAATACTCAAGATAAATTATTTTTCCACGTTAATACAGTTAAGATTTTGTATGGTTTCTTTGGGAACTTTATTGCAAGCTCCCACAGGTATTTCATGACAGCCAACTGAGAGCAAGCATAGTCCCTGCTCCTCTGATAAAAAGTATCTAAATTCCCCCCCGTTTTGTGATTCACCTTTTTGAATAAATAACATGAATCTCACCTTTCCTCAAAGCTCGCCTTGCTCCTCCCAGCGGCAGGAGAGTGCTCTGTTGTCAACACAGACATTTAGTAAAATCAGCTTGTTGCTTCGTCAACAAATAGTGGGCAATTACCTGGCAGCTTTTTATTCCCCCCACCCGTTTCAATAAATGACATCACGGTAACTCGATATATATTGAGGCACTGGAGCTGAGCTGTTAAGATGGGTTTCATTATGCCACTTCCTCTACCTGCCAGGGACTGACCGGGTGTCTCAGCCCGCGATTCAGACCTGAGCATAGAAAATGCTGTGTTATCTTTAGCCCAAGTATCTGCTTTCCCAGACTATTAGGTAGGCTGGATTCCCAGTTATCCTGGGATTTTAAAGGGGTCTGGAGCTCCTTTACTCAGAGCTTTGTCATTCAGCTGGCACTACGCACTGAGAATTTATATTGCCTTTCCTGAAGTTTTTTTGAGGTTTTCCTCGAGTACTGGCTTGGACACAAATATTTATGTAATAAAAAATAATACAGTGAAGTGCCGCCCTCTAATTGCTGCCAAGGAGCGGGGCTTGTGCCCCGGGGCTGGAGTAACACGTAAGAAAAGAGATGGAAGCGCGGAGCCCCGGCACAGGCTGCGCGTCTGGCTTTGAAGGACTTTGAAATACAAACTGCATTTTGTAGTCGCAGCCTTAGTTCAGTGTATAAATACTAACAGTGTTCGTTTGTAGACGGCTCTGCTTTATTTAATACACTGCTACAGGCAGTGTTTAAATATAGGATTTTCTTATAAATTTAATGGTTTAAGCGCGCGTTTGCCTGAAGGTTCCACTTCCCGCTGGGCAGCCGAGGACTGGTCACAGTCCTGGCCGAACCGCTGAGGGGAAACCTCCACGCCGCATTAGGAAAAACTCCAGAACTTCTAGGAAATAATCTGAAACACGTTCTGAAGGCTCCATCCCCAGGG
>NW_008239283.1:9887428-9889416 GCF_000691975.1 Corvus brachyrhynchos | reverse complement strand
GGGCTCCGGGTGTTTGCCGGGAAGCGCCGTGCCCGAGGGTCTCTCGCCGGTCTGGCAGAGCCATTCCTGCAGGGAAAGCTGTGAGCGCGGCTCTGGGGCGGGAAGGGTCGCTTATCGCTTGTTTTCGATGGGAGAGGTGGAGGGTGTGAGCCAGGGAAGGAGCCGGTGGTATGTTGTGCTTAGTTGATTCCCAGCTGTGGAAGATCACCGTCTCGGAGAAGCTCGAGATGGCGTTTGTATTAATGAGAGATTGCAGAGAGTAGTAGGCGATCTGCACGATCGCTGTTTTTTCTCCTTAAACGTACTTTCATGTAGTCCCAAAAAGTCACCCAACTACCGCTCAAGATCTGAGCTGGGTTTTTTCCAAAGACTTTCACAGCCAAAGACTGTGGGTGTTTAAATCAAAGTGAAAATCTGTTTGACTCTTTGACACTTCTTTGTCAAAGTCTGGGATTTCCTAAGAACTTTATTCCAAGCTCTCTCTTTTTTTTTTTTTTTCTTTTTTTTGTTGTTGTTGTTGTTGTTGTTGTTGTTGTTGTTGTTGTTGGGTATACGGGGGTTTGTTCATTTATTTGTTTTGTTGGGATTTTTTTTTGTAAAAAACTTAACTTGTTCCTTTTCTCTCTTGGATTCTGTAGCAAAGATGCTGAGCTTTTTTCGCCGTACGCTGGGACGCCGGTCCATGCGTAAGCATGCGGAGAAGGAAAGGCTGAGAGAGGCCCAGAGGGCTGCCACCCACATCCCTGCAGCTGGGGACGCCAAATCCATCATTACCTGCCGAGTAGCGCTGCTGGACGGGACAGATGTCAGCGTGGACTTACCGGTACGAGTGATCCAAGTGTGTTTTTGAAATACACTTGGCTTCTGTTACTCTGATGTGGATTGCTGTTTGCAAGTTAGCTAAAGGTATAGCTCTTTGCTCTTGGCAGCCGACTCCTATGACTTGGTGTTCACTAAGTTACTGCTCATAAAAAGATTCTAAAAGAATAGTTAACTTTGTCATTCACTGCATCTTGAGAGTGTTTTGCTAGATGTCATCATGCCTTACACACTGAACACTTTCTAATGTTTTTTAATGTAATTGTGCCAAGGCTTAACTCAGAGAGGGTAACCTGTTGAATGAATTGGCTTTTCTTTTTGGTGAGCTATGTATCTTGACAAAGAAGGTGAATCTTTTGGTGTAACCTGTTGAAGAGGAGGGATGAGCAGAAGTACTAGCAGGAATTTCTGTGTGGACTGTGTTTGGTTTTGTGTCAGAGATGGATGCAATTTTTAACGCTAACTTGAGATGGGAGAGGAAGAGGAAAAATCTACTTCCTTCCCCTCCTCAGGGCAGATTATATAGTAGGGATTGTCTCATAGCATGGTGCTTTATTGGGAGTGAGGTGTTAGCCACTGTTTTACATTTCTAAAGCTTCCTTAATATGCACGTGCCTGTTCTGCTTGCCTAATTAGATACCTGGTTTTGGCCAACAGGATGAACAGTAGCACCAGAAGTGATGTGCTCTGTTTTTCCATTACCGTGTGTTATAGTTGCTAGTGACTTGTTTTAAGCTCGCAGAGCTGAGCATTAGGAAGTTAGGAAGGTGTGGATCTGCGAGACCTGACTAGTTCCAGAGGATTTTGGCTGCAGTCACATGTGCTGGTGTTGGAACTGCTGACTAGAAAGAAAAGCCATTTCAAGACTGGCTGCTCCACACAGCCCTTTCTTCCCTTTCTTATTTAGTCGTGGAGTGTTTAGGTAGTGTGAGGAAGTCAACTTGTTGATTAAGTAATGTTGTTGATGTAGTGAGCAGAAATAACTTGTGATATCCAGAACCCCAAATAATCTAGAGGTAGAGAAACCCTTTGGCATCTTTATTTGCAAAATGACTGTATAGATAGGTGTTTATAGAGGGCAGTAAAATTAATTTGTAAATCTCTGAAGCAATGTAATGAATATATCCAGTGCTGCTTGGTGCCTAGGATGTTTGATTTGAGGCCAGGAA
>NW_008239283.1:9882993-9887408 GCF_000691975.1 Corvus brachyrhynchos | reverse complement strand
AGAAAACACTTTAAAAAGTACTCAAGTTTAAATTGGTGTCTCTACATAACCAGAGCAGTAATCTTTGGAGCTGGAGTTGGCTCTGTAGGCAAATTCCTGGCGGCTCTAACAACATTTCTAAGGCTTTGAGGAGCATAAATTGAACCTGAAGAGGTGTCACAACCTGCCACCTGGACTATAAATCTCAGCCCAGGGGGCAGTAGTAACTATTTACTTCTACAAGAAACTCCTTTCACTCCAGATTTATTTCTTTAAAAGCCAGTATAGACTCTTGACTGTGGACATCTGAGTTGTGAGTAACAGTAACCAATCGTGCTAAATTGACATATTTGTCCAACATGCTAATTTGACATATTGACCAACCTGCCACCTGGACTATAAATCTCAGCCCAGGGGGCAGTAGTAACTATTTACTTCTACAAGAAACTCCTTTCACTCCAGATTTATTTCTTTAAAAGCCAGTATAGACTCTTGACTGTGGACATCTGAGTTGTGAGTAACAGTATCCAATCGTGCTAAATTGATATATTTGTCCAACATGCTAATTTGACATATTGATGATGCTGTAATTACAGCGCATCATCAGTGGTTGACATGTACCAGTTTCTTCAGTGATTAAAATATAATAAATTAAAAGTAAATTAAATGTTTCATTTCAAACTCCCTAAACTCCCTATTTATTCTTGTTTCTCCACTTGCATCATTCATATTTTGGAGTAGACTCTTAAAAAGGAAAGAAAAAAAGGGTAGGGGAGACAGGGGATGATGTGGGGAGTACAAAATCCTGGCAAAACAACATCACTTTCTAAAATGTAAAGCTTAAATTAAAAATACATGTGTATATACTTTTTTCTTTTACAAAAACTTTCTTTGAGAATCTTTGTGCTCTTTGAGCTAAGATCTTTTCCAAGACTGGTGCTATTACTTCGTTGGCAGTAAATATGCTTTAAAATGAACTCTTTCTCTCAAAGAGGTGCCCTCTGGTCTGCCAGTTTACTTGTGCACAGTCATGTTGTCTACCTAAGCGCTGTGAAATTGTTTTATTGAAAAAAATAAATAACAGAACTTTTCTTAAGAATGAGTCGTTTAGCAAACAGGTTAGTTCACAGCCAGAGAAAGGGTTGTCTTGACAGGATTGAATGCCATACCTTTTTAAATCAATGGGTACACAAATACTTTACAGTGGCATAAGTTGTTGCTGCCACAGGAAGAAAAGATGTTGCTTTCGTTATTGCGTTTGTCCTTGTTTTCTCATACCCCTTGGCAGAAGAAACAGTTTTTTAGCAGCCAGGCAGTAAGCTAAGTCAAGAAAATGCTGGGGCTGAAAATAATCGGTATAATTTTGTTATGTAGTTTCCAGCTGGAGTGATTCTCCAATCTGGTTCCCCATGTGCCTCCCCAAATGTGGTGAAGAAGCATTTAGAGGTGATACCAGGCTTAAGTTTGCTCAAAATACTGTTGAGCTGTATTCTTACAGTGAATTTGCTACTGAGAAGAGTATTATGGATTTACAATCATTGATATAATTGAGCCTGAGATTGCTGAATTTCTGCTTAATTTTTAATAGGAAAGGAAAGGCAAAAACAACAAGGAGCAATGACAAGGGACGTTAGCATGTAAGCCAAACCCATTTCAGAGTCATTAAGCAGCAAAGACTGATACTTTACGAATATTGACAGTGAGACAGAAGGGACAGGTTGTAAATGATGCAGCTGAAATTTAATTTATTGAACACAGAGCCAGGATTTGAGCAGTAACTCTGCTTTTTGTCCACTGATCTTATCTTTGGTGTCTGTCAAGCCACTTACTTTTTTTGCTTTTTTATGTCTTCTGTTGTATTTAATTAGAAAAATGCCTGACTTGAACTTTTTATCAAAGCTGCAGTCATACACAGTACATACACTGGATTCTTTGCAAGAATCTACTGCTTTTGTAGCTATGTCAGTGACTGAAGAATGTTAGTGTCATGTATATTATTTACTGACGCCTTGGTATGTTCAAAATGGCAGGCACGACCTTAGTGTGAGTTATCTGTGTTCTTCTGGGGCAGATCGAAAGGTGTCAGGTTTTTTCCCACAGCTTCATCTCAGATTTAAAGTTGTGTTTTGATCTGGTAGTTTTCCTCATCTGTTACTACTCTTTTGAAGCTTTATGTTTCTTCAAATGGATTCAGCTGTTTTTACAGGCTTATGTGCTTTGTGAAACACTAAGAAGCTTGTTACTTTGTTTCTCGTTAAGAAGTTTTTATAAAATAGATGTCTGTAAATGCTGCTGCTGATGTTCATTATACATTCTGCTTTTCTGTTGAGTTCAGCTTGAACAAAAGTCAGGTTATGCTTTTTCTTCCAATTGTTTAAGATTCATGGGTGGAATGTTTGCTGAATAGTATGAGTGGTGAGAGGACAAGAACTCTGTTTTGCTGACATCTCTTATCTCACTTTTCGTCCTGTTCCCATGCAAAACTAAACTACATCTTCCCCCACTGCACCTCTGGAATTCCCAAAGCTCAAAAGCCATGAACAGCCCTGGTTTATTACCTGAAGATTCCATCAGCTCAGTCATACCAATCTGGTCTGTAAAGGGAATCCCTCAACAGCTGGAATACTGGCTCTCCTGGTGCTCATGGTTTGTGAGGAAAGACAGGTTGGTGGGGGGGAACTTGAAAGCTGTTTTTATCTGGGGTCACCAACAACTTATGCAATAATTGGGAATAAAAATGTTTGTCAAGAATTTGAAATGAAGTGCTATTTTGAGTAATAGAGAGCTCCAGAGGATTTAAAAATCAAAATATTTTAAAATTAAGTATTTGCTTTCATCAGTTCTGTGCTATCCACAGTACTAATTGGGAGAGGAAAAGGATAATGTAAATGGGGGGAGAAATGGTAACATAAATAATGTAAATAAGTGCTCTTGGAATATGCACCTTTTTTAAAATTTTTTGATTGCTTTCTATGGGGAAACAAGGTCAGCCTTACAAGAGAGACAGATAGTAAGTATAGGGTTTTATGGAAGCAGAACTGTACTTTCTGGAAGCCAGTGGTGTTTCAGTAAAAAAACCTGACCCTGCCTGACCCACAATTTACATAATCTTCTCATGGATAATGGAGTGTTAATTGTATTCCAGTTTCTGTATGTGCAACCTAAGTTTTAGGTAAAAGCTTCCTGGTGGTGTAAGATAAAAGACACAAATTATGAGAATGGATGCTCTCTGAGTAGTTTTTTATCTTGGAATATTCCTTACTTACACATGCATGAAATTTGATATGGAGATTGCAAAATGAGATGGTTTTGTCCTTATTATAATGAAGTATCATCAAAACAAGGTCCTGTATAAACCAGTCCAAGAGCTGTGTGGAATAGTGGGATTGAGCTAAGATGTTTAGACTTCTGGAGTATAAAATACGATTAAAAAGGACTGTATTTGTAGTGATTATTTTAAATAAAATTAAGAAATCTATCTGGAATGTGAAAATCACTAAGGAGTGCCAATGACTTTTTGTTTGGAGAGAGATGATTTGTGTTGAGCTGACTACAAGATCAGAGATGTATTGTGATAGTTGATTTTATTCAGTAATCCACTGTGGTTTATTAAAAACTTGTAGAATATCTATGGCCACTTGCTGAATATTTATGGAGGTAAATATGAAATACATAATGCTGTTTGTGGCATGGATGCTGATTAACAAGAAAATTAATAATGCTAAAAATGTTGGAAAATTAGTCATCAAATAAAATGAGTACTATGAATGTTCAAGGCTGACGTCTAAAGTTTCAAAATAAAGCTCAGCTGACAAAAGTAGTAATTACGTAAACATTTGAACATGCCACTTTGTGTGTGTGTTAAGGCTATAAAGTTTTGGATTAAAACTTTTTTCTGATGTGATCTTTTGTCTGAAAGTATTGACGTGCTTTTGAGTGTTTGCTTAAACTACTGAAAGACCTTTAGGGGCCTGAAACTGGACAAAATCAGTCCTGAGCCCCGTGTCCCAAAGCAGAGGTGCTGTCTGTGTGGTGTGGGGGAGCCCAGCTGCAGTGCAGGGTGAGCCAGTGCTTCCTGGGGTGCCAGACCGAAATGCACGGTGAGACTGAATGTGAGACAAGGGATGTTGAGTCGTTCTGCCCGTGTGAGCAGCACAGACTGCCTGCACCGAGTCCTGCTGGCAGCCCAGCCACTTCGGGGCAATGGCAGGAGAGCATTTCAGTCTTGGTGCAGTGCTCCATGCCCTGGCACTGTTGGAAAGGAGGGAGGAAGGGAGCAGCTGGCAGCAATCTGTGCTGCTTGCAGAGTAAATTGTTTGGCCTGCAGTGTGCTGCCAGAATGTTTCTGGGGCTGGTGCTGCAGGCTGGTTTAGTTGCCTGAAAGTTTAGCATTCTTAACTCACAGCGTAACAATGAATTTTGTCTTAAGTCCTGCT
>NW_008239283.1:9879419-9882981 GCF_000691975.1 Corvus brachyrhynchos | reverse complement strand
ACTGCCTCTGCAAAGAGCTCAAAGGCCTGGGATTCTCTGGTGGTCTTAATCAGAGTGCTCGTGAGAAACCTGCAGGTGGAACACCAAATAAAACTGAAATGTTTGGCAGTGTAATAGGGAGAGGCATTTAATCTGTAAACCTTAATGCTGAACTAGCAGTTTGGATATCTTCTGTATCAGAAAGAATTAAAAAATTGGTTAAATCAAATTTGCAGTTAGAAGATAAAAACTTTCAGGCAGATGAAACAGAGACTTCCACAAGCAAACTGACAGGTATGAATGCTTTGAGTCTTTGTCTTTTTATGTAATAGGGTCAATAAGCCTGAGCACAGTATATTAAGATCCTTCTACGTAGCACTGTAATGAATGTACAGTTAGGATAGGTATTGAAATCAGTTCTTTGTTATGAAGATTTTTGGGAAATGCTTTTTTCTTTCTCCAGAGAATAAATGAACAAAATACTTAATCCCAAATGCTTACCTTCCTATGTTTGTGAGATATTGAGTAAATAGAAGAATTGATAAGCTCTGTCTCTGGAGGTAGAAATTCTCCCCAGTCTTCCAGCCTGCCAGGCTTTATATTCACAAGTGTGTAGGGCAATGTTGTCAAAAACTGAGGATAAGCCAGAGAAAGAAGCAGAACTACTGTTTTGCTGCCAGTGGCATCTTTAGATGAAAGAGAAAATTGACTGGAGAGTTTGGAAAAGTTATTTGAAGGATTGATGCTTGGAGTTTGAGAAGAGCAGCTCCATTTGTAGGTCAGTACTTAAAGCCGTAAGATCAGGGTGATACAAATAATGTGTACTTCTAACGCTGCCTTTGTAAAGATAAGGGGTTTTAACCCTTCAATTCTCCAGCAAACCTTAATGGTGTTAACCATAGACACCGTTTGCATGATATTGAGATGAAGTCTTTTTCCTTTAAAGCTCACTGTAGGAGCTTTCTCATGGATTAATTGTTTGAAACTTGTGGTTTGGGAGAAGGGGATTTACTTCATTAAAAAAATGGGCAGGCTCATCTGCTGCTTCCATGCTCCTGTGGTCTGCAAACATGCGTAGGTGACATCCTAGCAACTGGGTAGCTGTAAATCCTGAATAGGGATCCATACCTTCTGTGTGTGTGTGTAAATGGTGTATTTCTAAGGAAGCTGGTATGCATATGAATAGTAACCCTCTTGATGAGTTGACAACAACTGGGAAGTTTTTGCCGCTCAGTGGCAAAAGGCAATAGCTACTGTTAGTTACTGTTAATTAAAAATAGTAACATGATCATTTGAAGAAATCTGAACAAAAAGTACAGCTGCAAAGACGCAAGAGATAGTAAGTCCCATGAAGGTAATGCTTATTCATCTATTTTTTTTCAAAGTTCATCTTGTATGGGGACATCCATTTCTTCACGAAGAAAGAAATAAACAAAGAGGAGAAAGATTCTTTTCTGATGAAAGTATTTTAATTAGTAAATTTATTAGGTGGGTATTTTGGTCTTGGGGGTTTTTTTTCAGGTTTTGGAAGAAAAAGAACTACTTTGCTGTGATTAAAAACCTTAAAGAAGTGAGCCATTCAGCTGGTGCTCACCCAGCACAAGCTCTTCTCCAGTTGCTGTGAGCCTGTGTTGCTTCTCCAGTGCTGGTCTGTACTGGCTGCTCAAGTACTAAAGGTGGCTTTGACATCAGGCAGGCAGGTTTGGAGCACCTTGTCCTCATGGATGCGTGTCCATGAAATTAACCGATACTCTGAGACCATGAGAAGAGGTATAAATGCTGCCTTTCAAGTTTTAGGCAGTGACTGAGATGCCTGAGCCGAGGACGATGTCTCGGGATCACCTTACCCCGGCAGTGAAGGGACAAACCAGCGCACCGAGGTGAACACCCAACCTTGTTGCTGAGCTACCGGGGTTAAGCCCAGCCTTTGTAACACCTACTCAGCCAGCAACTGCAGTTATTAAGAGCAGCAGGAGATGTCATTAGGTGGGAGCATCGCTTTCATTGGGGGGAGGGGGAGAGGGGGGCGAGGGCCATGTGATTGGTGCCGAAGTGATCAGAAGATGCTTTTATCCAGTGTGGCAAAACCAGGAGATGTCCTGCCGCATATATATGGTATATTTTATTTACGTTTTCCTGTTGTTGATTCTTCTGCTGTGAGATGTTTGCTGTTGTTTCCTAGAGAGAATAGCAAACTGTAAATCAAGTAGTCAGGTTTTACTGAACTGCAAACTCATGAGGAGTTTAATTTGTGCCCGGAAGGGAGAACCAGCTGCTGGTTGGACTTCTTGTGAGTGGAGTTGTTAATAGTTCATCAGTAACCATTAAACAGTTTGAAAATATTTGTCCTTTGAGTGTAACCTGAGCTCTGCTGCAAGGAGAAGAAAAGTTGGGGGGGGGGGGGGACAGCAGCCGGATAAAAATGTCACTTTCACAGAATCACACGATTTGGAAGGAACCCACAAGGATCATCGAGTCCAACTCTTAATGGCCCATATGGGGATTGAACCCACAACCTTGATGTTATTAGCACCAATGTTGCCATTAGAAAGTTACAGTAATTTTTCACAAGAAAATGTAATTAAAGTGTATCTTTGCTCTTTGAAATACTTGAGATCGTAGTTTTACTGAACACAAAGAAATGGATTTTGATGCATAAAAGTTGACTGGTTACAAAGCATTAATATTTTTGGTTGCTGTTTGTTTAAGGAGGAAGGACTTGAAGTAAAGCATGTGCAGTACTTCTGCTGACTTGCTCCAAATACAGCTGCTGATGATTTAAGTCATATGCAGAGTAGTACATAATTAATTCCATGTTGACGGCCCTGGTGATTTAAGTCAGAAAACAACCTGAAATCCTGCAAATCTTTCCACAGCTGCTCCACTGCTTCTTCAGGGACTTTATCCCACATTAGTCATTCTGGGTCTAATTAATCTTTGAGTCCTCTGCTGAGATTTCCGAAATGGTGAACGCACTGTGAAACTAATTTGACACTGCAGAAATTGAAGTTTCGCTCGTGGTTAGTCTAAGATAGTATGTTTAGTATTCCAGGCTGGAGTCAAAGTGCTCCTGTCACCAGCAGGGAATTTGGCTGAGATAACTGGTTAATTGCAAAGATGACCTACAGAGGAATTGAATGTTCTGCTCGATAAGGGGATATTTTCCACTAGTGTTAGACAAGTTGCAGAAAGCTTCAATGCAACATAGAGTGTTTTTCGAGTTTTGCTGTTGCAGGTGCTGAATTGATTTCACTTGTATTATTATATTAATGTTTAAGCTGAAGATATCCTGTGTTGAGAAAAAATATCAACAGTTCAATGCCTTGGTGTTTCAAGACCGAGGCTACAGACTCAACTAGTGAAGAAAAGTGTGGGCTTGTATGTATAGATGCTTTGCCTTAAGGCTTCTGCTAGAGCTGGTGTTTAATAAATCTGCTATTGCCTGAGAAATGATTTTTTCCTGAGGCCAACAGAAAACACTTTGAACAAATTTGATGAGGTTGACATTTAGTTATTTGCATTATACAACGTTTTGTAGATGCTCTGTGTTTGTGAAGTTACCTGCTGGCCCGAATGCCTTCCA
>NW_008239283.1:9870706-9879323 GCF_000691975.1 Corvus brachyrhynchos | reverse complement strand
TACCTGGAAATAAGTAACTGTGTGAGAATTTGCTTAGACAGGCTCAGTTTACAAACTTTTTTTGAGATTTTGCTTTGAGCTGTGATAGGTTGGGTTGGATTTAACTGATACATCAAGTAAACCAATGGTTGTGATTACGAAGTTGAATATAAAATATTTGAAGATCAGGGTAGAGGAAGGTGGCAAAAATTATGGCATGCAACTTTACTTACTTAGATATTACTTACTGTTTAAACCAGATTATTTCTGAGAATAAATATTTGACTGGCCCAGAATTCTGAGAGGTGTACAAAATCTGCTAATTAGTAGCTTACTAAAAATATGCTTAGAAAGTTATCCCATTTCTCACGTTGTGAATGTATAAATATTGAGATAAAAGATTGCAAGATGGTGGCTTTACAGAAATAGAGAAACCCTTAATCTGCTCGCAGAGTAAGCATAAATAATGTCTAAATTTCTTTGCATTTAATTTTTTTTAACACTATGACTTTTACTCTGATCTAATGATTTATTAATGTATTTTATTACATTTAAGCATCTTAGGTATAATAACTCTTAAGCTATTCTTTCCATTTATTGTTATAAAGGAGCTCATAGCATGAAAAATATATGTTGTGTAGAAACTGCTCAGTGCTATTTATGTACCTTTTCTTTAAAAACAACTGTTTAATTTTTTAGATCATCACTGTAAAAGCAATGTTTCCTTGGGGCCAGAGCTGGTTTTTTTCATAAATTATGTATGAGCATATGAGCTGGCTTTTTGCATCTAGAAGTTAGTTTTATGAACTTAGTTTTGTAAATGTGATATCGAAGTGCTATTTATTCAGGTTGCTTGCCCCAGACTGTTTCCTAGCAGTTGCTAATGGAATGCTATCTCCTAATTCAATGGGCTTTCCTACCTGCTTCCAAACTGGTGGAACACCTAGATACCAAACAGTAGTAAATTCATAAGCAATTTGCTGTACTTGGCTCCAAAAGTTTTCCAGTGCATTAGTTATTGCAATTGTACTGGCTGGGTTTCCAGTTCTATTGAATGTCAGTGAGTAAGGAAAGCCTAAAAGGAAAAATGATAAAATGACATTTTAACACCCTGTTGGGCAAATCAGTGTTGACATTTTCCAAAAGAGGAGATAATGCAAGTTCTTTATGGATATTATATGTGTTTCTTGTGGGGATGCACATTTGCCTTTGAGAAAAACAGCCATCAGAAAATACAAAGGGGGGGAAAGAAAAGGTGTCCACATTTCATTTTCAGAAGCTAAATTTTTGGAATTAGGATGAAACATATGTCTAGAAAAAGGTAGATGCTACAATAAATCTACCTGCTGTGTACTAAATCCTGTTATCTTTTCAGAAAAAAGCCAAAGGCCAGCTCCTGTTTGAACAGATCATGTATCATCTGGACCTTATAGAAAGCGACTACTTTGGACTAAGGTTCATGGATTCGGCACAAGTGGCAGTGAGTAGTTGTGCACTTCTTAAAGCAACAGTCTGAAAGTTAAATCTTAATATTGACAAAAATGCTATAAGAAAGCTGCCTTTTGTGAATTAAGTTTTGTGCAGAAGTGAGCTCTGTCATGTGTGATGTTCAGTGTCCCCAAGTTTAATTCCACCTCCAGCACTCTAACATATTACCATGCTGTTGTCTCTTCCTTTCTTGTTTTCACATGTTCCTGTCACACCTCCTGTTGTCACTAGGTGGGATGGTCAAGTAGGACCCCAGAGCCTGGTGTGTCACGTAGAAACACTTGGTGTGCTGATGATGCAGAGAGGAAGGAGCAAAACTAGAGTGTGTGCTTGGCCCTTTGTTGTATGCTATACAAAGAGGAGAAGGTTTTCTTTTGCAAATGCTGTCAGCTTTCTTGTCAGCAAAACTCTCCCTGTTAATGTCTGCTTGCAAGAGGGGTATACCTTTGATTTGTTCAAATCAGTTGTGACTCAGACCTGCAGCTACAAGTTTTTGGGAGGATATAGGTGTGCTTGTCTGTATCAGTTCAAGTAGAGGATTCTTCCAAGCCCAAGTTTGTTGGTGTTTTACTGTGTGTTTCTAAAAATGTAACAGGTTTTGAGATCAGAAGCAGAGCGTTGTCAGAAGCAACCACAATTCTTTCACTTGTGGGCTATGCAGTTTTATAATAGATACTTCCTGTGGTCAAGTATTTAATTCTGCCCACAAGGGTAGCTGCAAGTTAAGTGAGTCTTTAGGCAATGAATGTTTTTTTCTCTGTCCTTCATCCCTGTAACTTAAACCTGTGTTCACTTAGCCCAACATCCCCAGGTAGAATGAGATCTGAGTTTTCCTGCTGCATATGTCAATCTTATTTGTTTAGATGTATAACCTAATGGGTTTTGTGTTTCAAAGCCACTTCAGAATTATTTCATGGTGAGGATGGCAGACGGGAAGCAGAGAGAATTGTTGCTGTAATGGGTTTTGTGTTTCAAAGCCACTTCAGAATTTTTTCATGGTGAGGATAGCAGACAGGAAGCACAGAGAATTGTTGCTGAGCTAAATATCTGAATTGTTCAAGGTCAGCATACAAAAATGGAGGCAGTGACTTATATTCATTTATTTCTGTGAAGGTCTGTGTCCAGAACAATTTGAAGGTGATCTCTTAATTGTTGCAGCTTTGTACAAAGGCAAAAAAAATTCCACAAACTTGAACCTTTGAAAGAAGCTGACAGCTTTGGACACAGTGCTCCACCCCAAAGTACACTTATAACCTGATGGCTTCTTTTCAAAATTATTGTGATCGAATTTTATGCTTAGCATGTAATTGTAGAGAACACACTCCTCGGAGAAAATCGTTGGCATTCAGCATCTGAAGCAAACTTCATGGCTAGTGGGGTTAGTTGCTGCTGGTATGTAGTTCCCAGTAGGGAAGGTGGTCTTTAACCTCTTGCAGAACAGAGACATTTAATACTAAGAAGAAAAAGACCATTACACTAACAGATGGCTGGCATTCAGAACCATGCATACCAATACAAATGAGTAAACAGCCTATTGCATACCATTTTATATTTCTCAAAATCATGTTAGCTGTGCTCAGCATGTGCAGTCCAGGATGCTGAGTATTGATAGCGAAGGACTCTATTGCATTTATCTTTTTGCTTCAGAAAAACAATAATCTGTATGGTTTAGGTATCCTAACTCAGTTTCTGCAATGTGGCTTCTGATGTATTTCCCTGTCTCTAGGATCTCATATGAGTTCACAGTGGGTTAGTTTTAACTGGTAGAATTATCTGTATGATAATTTTTTTTTCTCTTCCTGATCTGTTAGCAAATAAAGCCATTTCATCTTGAAATGTGTTCATAAGAGTTAATCTTTTCTGCCACAGCAGTGGCTCATGCCTTGCTTTTGTCTAGCAAATTATTACTGCCAGTCCAGAGAGCACCTGATTGAATATTTGATACTGCACAGTCTACCAGGTACAGGGGATTTCAAACTTGGTTTGCTTCCTTTTCTTAACTATGTGTGACTGAAAAGCAGCAGAGTAGAGATAACAATCTGTTTAAACTGGACCTTAATGATGAACTGCATATAATGAAGCAGAAAAGATTGTATTTTGCCAGAAGAGCTGAATGCAACAGCCAGAGACAATTAATTGCTTGAAGAAATGAAGAACTGTTGTGATAGCAGCCATTCCTGCAAAAGGAGCTGGCAAGTTCTAGCAGAAACCCAATCTGCAGCTGGAAACAAAGAATAGAGACTAATCAAGTGACTTGTCCAAGATTATTCAGGAGACCTGTTAAATAAACAGTGTAAGAATCCATTCCCTTACTGTAGATGGGATTGTCCACTGGCTCTGAAGGAAGATAATCTTTCTGGTACCCAATTAAAGTATGAGAATATTACCATGTGAGCTAGTTACTCGTACTGATGCAAACTAGCAACATGTAGTTATACAAAAATTTTCTAAATCCCCCACTTGTTTGAACTACAAATGAGTTTTCAGTAGATTTTGTTGTGAACAACTGAAGGATTACTTTTATTTCATTCATTCTTTTTTTTTGCTGCTGAAGTGATCACTATTATTGGGTATTAAAGATTTATGGGGATGTGGGGGGAACCCAGGTAATAGAAACTCTTCCTGGTATTTTGGATTTTAGTATTCAAATAATAGCTTCTTTAAAGAAGTTCTTGAAACAATCAGTGAAGTGAAAGAATTGTTGTTTTCATGTGATTTCTGTGTTCACTGTAGTCTGATGTTTAGGAAGGAACCAGTTTTAGCCTCAACATCTTGTTAAATAAACCTCATTTGCCCAAACTTCTTGAAATGTTGCTGGGTCAGGATTTGAGGGGGTTTTGTATGTGTTTTGGTTTTAATTTCTGCAGCAGCAAACTGTTTTAGTAAGGACTTCCAGTACTCTGCGCAGTCTGTTGTTTGTATTGCCTTCTGTTTAGCAACCTTTCTCTCTGATTTTCAGCAATAAACTGTGCTGTGCAAACCCTCATCAAAAGTAAACTTTTTTTCTAGGTCCACTTGAATTCCATTTTAATCACTTGGAATAAATCTCAGGTTTCATGACGTCTGTGTCTGTCCATTCATGTGTTGGTTTTGGGGCTGTTTTGTTTTTTTTTTTGTTTCATTCCCACCCCCACTTAAAAGCAGTTCTGTTTCCCTTCTTCCATGCACACCCTCATCATTGAACAGAGCTCCTGTGGTCAGCAGCAGTCAGAGCCGAGCAGAGTGAAATGTTATCGGTGCCTGTCGTGGGCCTGCCTCTCTGTTGCCTTCCCATGGAATGTGGAGGAGATGAGAGAAAACAGGAGGGAGATGAAACCGGGGGCACAGCCAGTCCTGGAGCTTAGGAAGGGCTCTCCTTGCCATTCTTGTATCTAAATCACCTGCAAGCCTGCAGCTGGGTAGTTTGTGTATTTTTTTTATGCTGGAAGGAGAAAGTAAACTCTCTCTTACAGCAAGTAATTTTCTGGAATAGGAAAAAAGATTATATTAGTTCCTTGAAGAAAAAAAAATTGCTCAACTCCATTTCACTGGTAGTGTAAGCAAAATTTATGTAAATATATGCTTTGTTCCTCCTTAAGCTTCCTGCTTTATTTTAAAAATGTAGTAGATACATTTCAGATAGCTCTCTGTAGCTACTTAGTTTGAATAGGCAATGAGCATTCTCAGCTGTGTGCACAGCAGCAGCAGATGGTTCAGTCGTTCTCATCTGCAGCTAATGCAGTCACGGCCCGGCTGTGTTACAGGCTGACTGCAGCTCTCTGCAGAAGGCAGGGCTCTTCTGGAGGCAGGAATGTGTTTGCACTTGGCATTGCAACCTGAAAATACCGGTTCTTTTGCATACCCTTGTTGCTTTTCTGTCCTCCCTGGGGCTCGCTGTGAACTTCATGTCACATAGTTTAACAAAAGGAGTGTTGCTAAGTATATAATTCACCTGTGTTAGTTGCAAGGTGACATTTGGGATTGATCTGATGAGGCATTGTTCCCTGGGCATGATGAACCATGCAGGACATGGTGTGTCACGTAGTTGGCTCTGGCTGGATAGGGTGCCATGTTTCCTGTTTTGGTGAGTCACCTCCTTTGGAGGAGGGAGCTGCTGGCCATGCACAGCACTAGGAAGGAGATGTGTCCCGCTAGCTGTGTGTTGGATTTCCAGCTTTAACTTCTGGTATAAACTTTTCAGCAGTGTGATTATGTGCAATTATTTTGGGGAGCATAGTGTATATGTGTAGGTGTTTCAATCTGCCAAGCATAGCTCTTTTCACATGCTGTTGTACACAGTGTAAGTCAAGCCATTAATTTGGCTTCTTGTCTAGCATATAGCTTATAATTAGCATTACTAGGTGAGGCAGTTACTTGTCCTCCCATGTGACAATTGCTAAAATGTCACCTTGTGAATCGATTTTTGAGAATTAGGTAGAGCCGACTCTGATGTTGGGACATAGACAGCTCTGCTGTTACTGGACTTGAGTCATCTAAAGAAAATGCCTGAAAGCCAACAATATTTATTTTGTCTCTCCCCTTCTTGCCCCAAGTAAACATCACACAGCAACTGAGTGCCAGAGTCTCCAGCTATGATTTATTCTTCTCTGACACATTGTCACTGGCTGACCTACTAATGTGTGAATTGTTTGTCTGGACAGGATGAAAATCTAGTGGAGTGGTTTGTATGTTTTTTTCTTTTAAGTATATAGATCTGTCTTGAAGATTTGGTTTAAATAAGGTACTACAGGATATTTCTGTTGTTCAAAATGGACATTTTGCATTACAAACTTTGAGCAAAAAGATCTCCAGTGAGCACAGAGAGAGCTGTGAATTGTGAAAGATTTGAATTAGATTGTTTTAACAAACTACTTGTTATTCCAAGATGGTCTTCACTAACACTTACTTTTTTGTTCTTTCTGGAAGATTTCTTCATTGATAATTCAGTGAAATTAATTTATTTTTCAGCATTGGCTGGACAACACAAAAAGCATTAAAAAGCAAGTTAAAAGTAAGTGTTCTTTCCATTTTCTCTCAGAACATTGTATTTAACATACAGGAAGCACAGCGAGTGAAATGGGTGGTGGGGGGCAGTGTCCTGTGAGGGGGTGAGGGTGACAGGTGACAAAAGCCCTGCATGATGCTGCTGATTATATAATGACATCTTCCCTCTGTAGCTCATAGTACTTTATTCTAATGTTCTTAATTAAACATGTTATGGGCTCATTAATTATAGTTAAAGTGGAGTCAAGGCAGTTGAAGATGTTTTAGTGTTACAGAGCATTATCCTGGCTATAGGAAAACTTGTCTTGGAGCCTCACGCATGGGACAGTCCTGCATGCATGCATCTGTGTCCAGTCCACCAAGTCCTCACCTGCTGCACAAGGATTCAGTGTGGCCTGGTTGTTGCAGTGATGTGTGCTTGGATAAGATATTGTTCAGCAGCTTCCTTGCTCTGCACTGTGGGAAGTCTTCAGGGATTTGTGGTGTTGTTTTAATACAAGAGAGGTTTTGGAAGCACTGAGAGGGAGAAAATTCCTCCTGTCAAATGCAGGAATCAGCAGAGCGATGCACATTTTTAAAGAACTGTTAATCCACCCTTTTGCTGAATTAACTCTTTGGTTTCCAGAAGAGATGATTCTTCCATAGAAGGGTCTCTTAAATTCCCATAAAGTATGTCTAAACTTCTGTGGAATAGAAGGGCCCGAGTTGTCAGCAGTATTTCCCGGAGCCCTGGGAAGGTATTGCAGAGACCAACAGCGTTCCTGAAGTCAACTGCAGAGCCAAGATGCACAGCTTTCTTGGTGATGGATAGAGCCCTTAAATACAGGGATTAAACCTAGATTCATGTGCTCTTGGCAGGGAGAATCAAGTTAATGTGACATGACCATTGGGTTGACTTGTAACACATAAAACAATTTTGTGTACATATTTAAGTGTCCTTTCACCCTGATGTTCTTCATGGATTTCCCTGGCATAAAGGAATTCCTACTTTAAGACCTTGTGGTAGAGCATAGCCAACCCATTTCAGTCAAGTTTTGTGATGTGGTTCTATGTAATAAATAAATAAGCTGTCTCATCCAGTAACTGTTACTGCTGTCTTGAATGAATTCTGCTTTGCAGTTGGCCCCCCATATTGTCTGCATTTTCGTGTAAAGTTTTACTCATCAGAGCCCAACAATCTACGTGAAGAGCTAACAAGGTAAGAGGGATTTTGTGTTTGAGGGACCCAAACAAAGCCAGGGAGTGTTTTCTGTGGTGTTTATTTAAAGACTTCTGATGTTTCAGAGAGTTCCTTAGAGCTGCTTGCTTACTTGGCTTTTTTGTAAATGTAGTTTTCTTTTTGTAATGTGGTTATCTTGTGTGTGGAAATAAATGTGCTGTGACATACAGAGATCTAAATATTTATATATTACTTAATGCACCATTTTTCATTAGGCAATTTTGGCAACTGATCTGAGTAGCTTATACAGGATGGACAGAGGTTTTCACTGAAGAGAACAGACATCATTCCTCTGTCTTTATTCTTAACCTGTTCATTTCAACTGCATGCAGTCATCCTGTCTCCAGGCAGAAAAGCATTGAATTGCAAGTTAGACCTTCTCTTTGGCAAAAAAGAAGTTCAGTTAGCATTTCACTGATGTGTGGTCTTTGCAGAGCTTATGGAAAGGGAAAGTAGTATTTTACTGCCATGTTGAGCTGAGTTGACAGTTCTGTATGTGTAGGTTTGTAGCATCAGGTGAGCAGCAGTTCCTCTTGATTAAAGCATTTTGCAGATCCATTCTTGGAACTCCATTTCTTATTGGGCTGAGACTACTAGGGTGCTTTGAGAAAGAACAGGACCTACCATCTGTCAGGAGTATCATTCTGTTGTAAAAGGCAGCATTTCTTTGCATTGTTACCGCTGCTGCTGATCCCTTTTGGAGAGTAAACAAAGTTATGTTTTCATGATAGCTGTAGACATTTCATACCTCAGTCATTTGTAAGGGTGTGAAGTGCATTTGTTTGTTGTTCAGGTTTATGTCTGTGTGGATCTTCAATGTGCACTTTAGCCAAATCCCTCGGAGTGCTACCAGGAAGATTATAGTAGCATTACCCCTTCCAGCCATATGTACCCTGTGCAGCTTCATATTTACATGTGGCAACATAATGTGGTAACTGCTGCTTTTTA
>NW_008239283.1:9866805-9870634 GCF_000691975.1 Corvus brachyrhynchos | reverse complement strand
CTTTCCTGGTGATCTGGGAAGAATGTTTTACCTCCCAGTTCTTATTTTTGAATAAAAATTTAACCATCTTTAAAACCAGTAACCATAGACAAAATTCAGACCTATATCTGTATCTACCATTATGGAACATTTTCATCCATTTTGACTGAGTTCTGCCAGTCAGACCTTGCTGTGCAGGTTTTACCAGGGCAGACCTGAAGCCTGAGGGCTTTTAAACACTTGTCTGCCTGCCTAGCTAATCCCCCAGAAGAGGAGAGCAGCAAGTTGTCCTCCTGTCTTGAGACAGTGTGACGCCTTAAAGTAGCAGAAGCAGCGGAAAGTGGAGCTTTGCTGTGGGTTATAGGTGTCACTGGCAGGGGCTTTCCCAGGGTTTCACCTTTAAACAGCAGGACACCCAGCTGGAGCTACTTTTCAGCTTCTACAGGTGCAGCTTGCTCATGTTCTCAGCCAGTGGTTATGTAACACAGCATGGGGAGTTCTTGAATTGTTTGGAAGCAGTTATGTGGCTGATAAGCACAGACTGGTCACACCCGCTACACACTGGAGGCCTGTGTTCTTTTTCATACCTGGGGTCAGTACCAACCAAATTTATTCCTCATGTAGATGCTAGTGTTCAAAAGGTTTTGGATAGTAAGTGGTTTGGCAAAGTATTTGTGGATTTGTATGGAACCTGTAGGAAAAACACCTGCATCTGTTTTGTGTCTGTGTATGAAAGTGTGAGGAGACACAGGCACACGTTGAAGTTGTGTGTAAGGCTTCCAGGCATCTGTGCTAGAATTCACACTGGATACCATGGTGGATGCCAGTGTTTTATACTTGATGAGACTTCTCTTGTTAAAGGAAAGCTGTGTACCATAATGGATCAAGGGGGCTGCTCTTCAGGGATATTGGATCAGAAGAATTGTTATTGTACACCAAAGGGATTTGTATCCAATATTTGCCCAATTTCTTAGCAAAAAGAGTAGAGAATATGCAAGGCAGTGAAGGAAAGCTGGCTCTGAAGAGTAAAGTTGAAAAGGCTGCAGCCTTTTCAAAAAATACTGTTTATTTTTTGTCACTTTGCAGTCAGCTTTCTGGGTTAGACTTCAACTAAGCAATCCATAGTAGAAAAAAATATTTTTTTTGCAAGACTTAAAAATAACCATTCTTTTATGAGATTGGTATGTGTATGAATAATGAAGGAAATGCGGAAGGTGGAAGTTGTTTTTTCTCAAGTAGGATCACAAGAGAAGAAAAAATTATTTACTTGGGTATCCTGTTTATTTTTCCATGCAACACTGTAGTTTAGCTTTTGGCAACTTGTACTTTCGGGTTTGCTTCATTTGAAATGCCTGCAAAACACACAAACTGAACTGATAAAGCCTTGAAAGGTCACAGTGCGGTTTCTTTCATCTTGAAAACCCATGTAAAGAGTAGGAAACATTTTTATTTGTAAGGCTGACTTACTCCTGTTCACTGAGTGACACATCAGCACTATTAGTCAATGACTTATTTCTTATTTAATCCTACAGGTATTTATTTGTTCTGCAGCTGAAACTGGATATTCTTAGTGGAAAGTAAGCAGCCTTTTCAACTATTACAGTGTGTTCACCACAGAGTTTATTACATACATATTTTGATAGTTAATAAGTTTTGCTTAGTAATGTAATGGAGTTTTTTTTCTGTAAAATACTACTTTTCTATGCACGAATATCAGGAGAGGAATGCTTAAATAATGTAGAGCTTATCTGCTGTTAATTTTCTGAAAACCTACTAATACCTTTTCTTATCCCAGACATTTGCAGTTTCTTACTGTCAGTTACATAAGTTGTCTGCTAATGGTGTCAGTTCAGGTTTTAACAGCACATTTCTCTTTTGGCAGATTGGAATGTCCTTTTGACACCGCTGTGCAGTTGGCAGCTTATAACATGCAAGGTGAGTAGGTGCAAAAAGGGAAGGGTGAAGTTGCACAAACAGCTTTGTGGAGACTCTTATTAACTGTTTTAAATAAAAGTCTGTCCTTGTTACGTCCATAAAATAGACTCTGCCTGGACATGAGTGATCCAGTGTGAAACACAGATCTTTTTGATTGTACTTGTGCTGGGAGCATGTACAGAAAATTACTCAATTCCTCAGGAAGCAGAACAAGGAGGTTCTGAACATAAACAGCTTTGCCCTAAAGTTGTTTTCTCAGGTGTTTTTGTGCAAATCTGTCCACTTTCACACAAAATACGACATCTGAAGCTGTCCTGAATTGTTTTGATGTAGTAACACAGCTCACTTTTATAAGGGTTGGGATTAAAGTGTGAAGACGCCTGCCTTTTTAACCTGCTCTTTTGTGTGGAAGGAAAGCAATTAGAATACATTCCATAGTTTAAAATATTAGCATTGTTAGAGCCTTAAGATACAGGTTCAGTAAATAAGATTTTGGAAGAACAAAGTGATCTAATTAGGCCATATACCCACTGCTTTTTGTGGTGGTCTTGTCTTTCCTTTCTCCACTGAATGAGGCCTCTAGCAGAGCTTTAATCTTACTGTCTGACAGCTGTGTACTTTTATTTAAATCAGCTGGAACCTGAGCTGGCTTTGACAGCATTCCTTTCAGCAGAGGCAGGCGTTTTAGTGGGAGTAAATTATTATAGAACTATGGACTTCCTCAGTCAGCATTAAAAAAAAAAAACAAAAAAAGGAGGGGGTGAAAAGACTATTATTATGCTTGCAGCATTCAGAAATCCAAGAAACAGGGTTTTATAGTGTGTGTCATTTCTGTACCTGTGGAATACTGGCATTTATTTGACTTTTCCGGGTCTTCCCAAAGATGTCACTATTTTTCTCTACACAGACATCTGTAGTTTCATTTTTCAGACAGAGCAATTACTGGCCTGCATCAGACTTCCAAAGTCCCAAGTTACAGTATTATTCCTAAATTTTTGACTATGAGCTGAACATTAAGAAGCAACTTGAAATTAGTGGGAGGAGCCAGTGCTTAGTGACTGTGAAAATCAGGACATTTTTTAAAGGTTTATAGCTGTGAGTTTCAGCATTTTAGGTATCTATCTGTCTTTAAAACTGGGCTTGTTAGCATCTGTGGAAGATGGAGTTGTGCTTTTGATGTGGCACACCCCTTGACTGATGTGTTCCAGTATGCTTTCTAAATAGCATCTCTTACTGCCCCTCTGAGCATGCAGCAGTGGACTCGATGAGCCATTTGACCAACCCAGGAGGGCATTTATTATGTCCTTAGATGAAAAGGAGACCAACAAATAACAGCTGCATGATTGTGCCCTGATACAGAGTAATTTTAGCAGGACAGGGCCATATAGAATAATAAAACCAGAAACTGATTTGTAGGATGGACAAATAGTTTCATGAAAAACATCAGAACTGGTTTTGCTTTTTATAAATCTCAAGAGATACTGTTTTAATTCTTTAAGGCAAAATTCCTTTTAACTTTAGTCAGCTGTCATCTCAGTAGATGCTTCAGAGATAAAAGTGTTGAAAACTTTCTGCTAGAAAGAAAAAAGGTGAGTTTCAATGATGGTGATAAATCCCCTTTATAGGAAGCTTGTTAAGGAATATGTGAATAATACTTTGTAAACATAAATACAAAGCTTTTGTGCAGACAACACAACCATTGGTTCGGTGTCCATAATTTCCCTGTCAAAAAAGATGCCACTTCAAAAATAGGGAGAACTGGAGGAGAAGGAGGAATGCAAAAATAAATTTACTGTTTTAGACTAACTAGAAAAGAGTGCAGAAGTTCTACTCTATGCAGAAATATCCACTGTGTTTATTTGGAACAGTGCTTAACAGTGTTGTTCTTTTGTAGCTGAACTTGGAGACTATGATC
>NW_008239283.1:9856220-9866612 GCF_000691975.1 Corvus brachyrhynchos | reverse complement strand
CTGCTGAACATGTCCCTGAGCTGGTGTCTGAGTTTAGGTTTGTTCCCACTCAGACTGAAGAGATGGAATTAGCTGTTTTTGAGAAGTGGAAGGAATGCAGGTACTACATCTTCCAGTGAATGCTACCCAGCTGTTTGCACTGATTTTTCTGTGAAGAGACTCTGTTAAAAAGATACTGCTGACGCTTATTCTGTGGTCTTGCTCAGAAACAGAATTTTAATATGGTCCTGTCATATTTTGTAAGAGAATATAATGTGAAAAATGAAGCTTTTCAAAGGTCTGAGTAAAATGTTGAGATACAAAATCTTGAAACACAGTAATTTTTGCAGCAGCATTTTCAGATTAAAACTTAAAAAAGTGACCTCGATGTTCATTAAAGTGAACAAGTGTCACCAGTGTTTAGGTTTTTCACAAACTTTCAGGAAGTTCTTTTCCTCTTTCCTCATATACCAGTTTTTCCCTTCTGTGCTTTTTCAGGCATCTGTGTAACAGCAAAAATTTTATTTCAGGGGGCAAACACCAGCACAAGCTGAAACTAACTACTTAAACAAAGCTAAGTGGCTGGAAATGTATGGTGTAGACATGCACATAGTCAAGGTATGTTAAACCACAGGATGGTGACCTTTGGAAATGATACTGTTAGTTTTGTGCTACATTTCAACACGGGTTCTACTTTGAGCGGAGAAAGAAAGGGAATGTTGTTCTCATGCAATCTACGTAACAAGTGATCTGGCTTTGTGTCAACATTCCAGTTTTGGCATATATTTCTAGAAGGTATAACTTGAGTCCAAGCATATCTGTTCTGTGTTAAATGTGTGATTGGTGTGGAAGTGTGTACTACAGTTTGTGTTTAGACTTAAGTTTTGTGAAAAACCATAGTAATTAAAATTTGCTGGGGTGCAGTTAGCTACCACGTGAAGAACTACAAATAAGCCTAGATCTCCTGTGGAGGAGCAAGTGCAGCAAATGCATAAGGATGTCTTTATTACACAGACAAATCAAGAAACTTTAGTTTTTCTCTTTAGTTAGCCTTACTGAAGTGTTGCAAACAAGAAAAATCCATTTTGTAAGATCATCAAACTAGAGTTTTGTTGTATAAGATAAGCAGATATGTGTGTAATTATAACACTGGGCAAACAAACTACGTGAGTCACTCTAGTAAATTGGATAGAGGGTCAAACACCAAAATGAATATAATTTTTATTTTGTGGCAATTAGGCAAGAGATGGCAATGATTACAGCCTGGGACTAACACCTACAGGAGTTCTTGTCTTTGAAGGAGACACAAAGATTGGTTTGTTTTTCTGGTAAGATCTCTGATTGTACATTAAAATCTATTTTTGATTTTGGTTCTTGTGTTTCTTTTATGATAGCAAAAAAAAAAAGTTTGGGTTATGAGAACACCATGAATATGAGATACCTTCTCAGTAGGTTACTAAAAGTTAGACATAACCTGCACTTTCTGTTCATCTGGCAGGCCAAAGATAACAAGGCTTGACTTCAAGAAGAACAAACTCACTCTGGTTGTTGTTGAAGATGATGAACAGGTAGATAAATATCTGTTTAGTTAAATCTCAGTCTTGATTATACAGTACTAGTTTACATATTCCTAAATCTCTTTCCTTATATTTAAGTTTTGAGAATTAATGTAGATGCCTGAAAGATCTTTGATTGTGACATGGAGGGGAGGAGGGAAATGCAGGGACTTAAGTAAAAAATAAATTTTTTGTCACCTATTTTTTTAAAAGAGAACACTAAAAACTAAGCAGATACGTTGGAAACAGCATGCATTGCCTAAGAAAGTTTAGAAAAAGCCCACATACATTTCGTAGAATGAATTACTTAAGCAGGTTTCAGAATTATTCCTGTGGGGAAGAAATTGCATACAACTGCATACCAGTGCTCACAAAAAGTGAGCCCTGGTAATTAGAGAAGATTAGATTTGGAAGTGAAACCGTGTTAGCCTCATCAACAAGTATCTTCCTGTTGTAGTGGTGTCTTTAATTTGTAGTCATTCAGACTTGTTAAATATATGAACTCCTTTCCAACCTTAGACAAGGTAGCAGTTGTTCATTATAGCTTCTGAAAAGGTTGATTTTTCTGCCTAAAACATTTTTTTAAATATATATATATTAGGAATCATAAAAACCAAATTTCATTTGGCTTGCATGAAATTTTAGCTTTGACTTATTCAAGCCCCTTGTAAGTCATCAGTGTGCTTTGTGTGCTTTAAGGGAAAGGAGCAGGAGCACACTTTTGTCTTTAGACTGGATCATCCCAAAGCCTGCAAACACTTGTGGAAATGTGCAGTGGAGCACCATGCCTTCTTCCGGCTCCGAGGTCCCGTCCAGAAAAGCTCCAGTCGATCTGGCTTCATTCGCTTGGGATCTCGGTTCCGGTACAGGTCAGTGTCATCTGTCATTTGGCACATGTCTTCTGTCATTCCTTGCTTTTCCTGCATGCTGAGTTCTAGTCCTATTGTCTTTCTCTAGGACTTTGGGCAGTATTACTGAAGCTTTATTCTCTTCTAGAATTTTCAGTTTCTCCCAAACCCCATATACTGGGACCGCAGAAATATGCAAAGGGCAAGCATGCTTTTATCAGCAACTTAATGTTTTAAAAGTCATTGCTTCTGCCATTTGTCTTGGGGAAATGGGGTGAAGAAGAGAATGTTTCTAAAACTCTTAACCTCTTTTGTTAAAGGCCTTTTGAGGTGTGGAGTTTGGGATGTTTTGTTAGAACTGACACCAGATAGAAAGCTATGAATTTAAAATAGAAATAAGATGTTTCAATGAGCAGTGTCTCTATTCTGTCATTAAAAGTAAGTGATTTATTTTTCTACTTTGTACTTTAACATGGCATTTTTAGTGGGAAAACGGAATATCAAACCACAAAGACCAACAAAGCCAGGAGATCAGCATCCTTTGAAAGAAGGCCCAGCAAGAGATACTCAAGACGAACACTGCAAATGAAAGGTAAAAGAACATCTATTCTGAGAAGTATAATCCAGTGTGAGAATCAGGTAATCGTCTCCTTTAAAAATCCTGGGTAGGAATTCTCCTGTAGTTGTTTGCCCTTCTCTTGAATTTTCAAAATTAGGTTTTCTTTGACTTATTTAGGAGACCTCATGTATTTATCAGAAAAAGCTTGTGTCCAAAGCATGTCCAAGCCAGCTTGCATAGCATGTAAAACACCCATGAAAATTGCACAGTAGGTCTCGGTATGAAGATGGAAAACTTGGGTCCAGGAAACAGTGATATATTAATGATAGTATTTTAATTGAGTTGGAAATTTTTGTTATTCAAATTTTCTTCATTGTTGTTAGGAGTTGCACTTCGTTGTCATGATCTGACAGCATGTGATACCTCATTTTTGACTCCCACTCTTGCATAGGCCAAGTGTGACAGCCATGTCTGACTTCAGATACTTGCTTAAATCTGAATTTGGCTTGCTCTTCAGACTTTTTATTTTATTTTCCGATTTAGATTTTTTTTTCACACGTTATACATGGGATGCGTGCAAATTTTGCTCTTTTGGTTGCCTACTTTTAGGCAGTGCTAGGCAATTTTTATTAATCATATAATTAACACTTAACTGATAACCTAATTATAAATTAAATTTTAATTAATGCTTTGTATTTCTGCAGCATACACTGCTAAACTGGAAGAAACAAGGTAAGATGCATTCCAATAATTGAATTTCTGTCCCTGATGTTTGGCACTTGTACTTGAGCACATGTCTGAAGGAGGAGGATATAGTGTGTTGGCCTCTTTAACTGTGGTTTTGCCATGGGTATTGTGTTTGTTTTCTTTACATAAAAGTTAGTGTTCAAAGCAAAGCTCCTGTGTTGCTGTCACATAGACAATTTTGCAAGACTTGCTTACTAGCTAACAAGGAATTTTGTTTATTACTAGCTATGGTTCTTGCTGGGTATGAGCTGTAGTTCATGTGCTGCCATGTAAAGAGATCAGCTAAAAATGTATGAGGAGGTGTTCTTCCTGAAATCTTCCTGCTCTGGCTGTGTGACTTAAATACATCATCAAGTAACAGTCAAAGGGAAAAGACAGTAAAATTAATATTTTTGAAATAAGTAGATGGTTTTATATTCTGTATGACACTTGCATTTTTTTTTCATGATCAACATTGAAAGGGAAGCCTTTTGGTTCTTTATTTCTATACCAAGAGTCTTCCTGGATGTGTCAGGTCATACTTGCTGTTGCAATGTAAATTACTCATATGTATCTGAATCATAATTTTCATACCCTTCCTTAAGGGAAGAGAGGAAACCAGGTTAAAAGGAACTACCTCATAGTGAAGAAACTTAGGTCACTCAGTTGTGGTTTCTGTCCTTTGCCCTAATAACTTGTGAACACTGCAATGATCAGTTGCAACCAAATTATTTTTTAAAAAGTCAATATTCATAGATATTGAGCACCATGGTGAGGTGGGTAAGGAATGCCAAAATAACATTTCAGAACAACAGGTTTAATACAGCCCACCATTTTCTGTCTGTAGTAGCAGGGCTGATTCTTGCTTGAGAGGGGGAAAAGTCTGGGAAGTGTGGGGACAAGGCTGCAGTTATTTTCTGTGACTTCCTGTATTGTTTTTTCTTTTTATACAATGGGAAAGTACTGTTCTAAACTGGGTATCATTAAGATCCTCTGCATGCAAAATGTGACTGTTTGATTAATTAGTGCTCTTGTCATGCTGTGTTGTCATGCCCTTCTCCAAGTTTCAGGCTGCTTAGGTCATTCTGAGAGTGGGAAGAGAAACTTCATATGCAGTTTCTCCTCCTGATAAGACTGCGGTCTCCTGATCTGCACTGAGGTGTGGCACTGTTGTGTCTCCACAGCAAGCTGTGCCATTTCTGAAACTCTACACTCCAGTGCTGCTAATTAAAATGCATCATGAAAGATGTATGTTGTTCCATTCTTTTGTGTTAACCCAGCACAGGGGAATGTGCTACTTAGAGGGCATTCCTAGATATTTCTTTTAATTCTCGCACATTCTCCCAATAGAGAAGGGGTGAAGGGGCAAACAGGCAAGGAACAGCTTGCTCAGTGTTGACATTACGGTGTTTTAAATAAATTCTAAAAAGTCACTGAAGTAAATACAGAAATCTGTTTGAATTGTCAGCTTGCCAGGTTGGATAGCTCTTGTCCAGACCATAAATCAGAAAATTAATGGGTCGTAGGAAATGGGAACCTTTTTTTAAAAGATTAGAAGTCTGGGGAAAAAGTTTGCTTTGCATGAGATCCATAATGCATAATTACTCCTTTTAAGTCTCTCAGAAATGTGAAATGTCTCTTGCAGGTTCAGAAATCATCAAAGGATATGGGTCTTATTTAATTCATCAAATATAGTAAATATTTAATAATATAAATTATTATTAGTGCTGTGCTGAGTTGCTGTGCATGTAAATTTGAATAGCTACTTTTTAAGTCCATTAGAGGTTGTACGTGCAAGAAACTCATTAATTTTTCTGATAAACTTTTGTGATGTGAAACTTCAAATCAGGAGGGTTCTAGTTATGGAACGAACATAGTATCTACAGCATGTAGACAATGTACAGCATTTTGACAATGATACATTTTGCTGGATGTTTTAATTAAAATTATATAACTTTTGCTTTAGAAGTGCTGCATCTTACTGCTGAATCAGGAAGACTTTTTAAACCAAACTGGCTTAGGGAAGGAAGAGTTAAAAACAGATGAGTTGCAGATAAACTACAGCTTGAACTAAGAAAAAATAACTTGAAGCCCTTAGTTACCTAGAATAAGACAACTGACCTAAAGCAGAAATGTTGAAGGTCTTTTTGGGAAATATCTTAGACTCTGTTTCTTTCTGAAAGTCCTTACAGTTTTACCAGCCTGCAAAAGCAGTTTGTTGATTAGATTCACTTTTAAATTTTTCTTCTTTCAGTGCTACGCACAATGCCGTTACCAGCCAAACTAATGGATCACAAGTAAGGACTCTCTTTAATTCTTTCGAAAGGCAGTTTTCATGTGTCTCAACAGATTTGAGGATTTTGTTATTTGCTCTTGAAATCCAGTGATTAACCAATGGAAAGTTACAGGTAACTACTGTGTACAGTGCTGGAAAAGACTGGGCATAGGTATCCAGTGCTAGGGAAGTAAGGGAAGAAAATGGCCTTGCTTTAGCTTTGTGCTTAAGAGGAAGTGTTGATATGTTTTGTTCTCTTTAATGTGTCATCACTTCATTAATGTGTGTATAATGACTTGTTTTTTATTCTGTCTCCAAAGAGCTGGAATGCAAAGCCAAACCTGCCTGTCCTAACAGCGGTTCCTTCTGCGCCAGTCTTAGTGGAAATAGAAAACCTCCCAAGGAGCCCAGGAGCGAGCCAGCAAGATAAGAAGTGGTATGTTCAGCTTTGCTGGGAAATGAATTTTGCTTGCTTGCACATGATTCAAGTAGCGTTTCCTTTATCTGTACTTAAATAAGCTGCCATCCTTGTATCTGTAATGTAAGTTGACAATCAAGTTAGTGATGATGCAGCTGATTTCTTCCTATGCATTGTGTGTGGAGAGGTGAGGACAACATGCTTAGTCACTGCCAACCAAAAGAAAATTTCTTCGAGGGTTAAAGGAATTAAGTCAGGAGTAGCATTTTCAAGTCTTGGAGAGAGTTGGGTCCTTCTCATGTGCCATGACCTTGTAAACCTTTGCTTGGTATCGTGGGGCCCGAGGACTTTCCTTGATCCTTAGGATAATACAAAACCTTGTAAACTGGTATCTTTTTGAATTGTTTTTTGAACCTTCTGAAATAGGCAAACTGACTTTTCTCATGAGCTTGGGTAGAATGGGAGCTTGAGGAAAATGACACAAGCTGAAGATAAGAGCTTTGATTTCATGTAATCAGAGTATTTGTTTTATTGATTAGATGCATCTCAAAATGAAGAGGATTTGTTTGAAGATAGATGAATGTACATGTCATTTATCTTTTCTTTAGCTAATTCTATATTGCAAAGCTATTTTCAAACCAAAACTGGCATGTATCAACCCAGTACTTGTGCACAGGTCATCTTAACTTCTTTGGCTTCTCATGCCTATGGCTTATGCAAGTAGGGAAATCCTGGCTTCTGCCAGACTCATCAGGAGCAGTAGTGGTGGAATGGCGTGACATGAAAGCTCTTATCCTAAGCAGTTTCAGCCCTCAAGAGAAAGGGTCTTTCTCCCATTGTCAGGCATATGAATCTGCTTTGCTTCAGAATCTTCTTACAAGTAGATGATACCTGTTTCTAATGGTGACGTGACAAATGTACTTTAATTTTGTAAATTGTTTTTGTTTAAAGACTTTTAATACTATCAATTTTGAATGATAAGAGGGATGGTAATTCTGCTTTGAGTTGCATTTTATTGACATTTCAATCAGAACATGTGATCAATGCTGTTTTTTCTTTCTTTTGCCCTTGATTTATCTAGTATCTGAAATCTGTGCTTGTCTATGGTGGGATCCTGTTGATCGCTCGATTCCTTCCGTGGTGGTGGGTGAAAGGTGGTGGCTTCTTTATTCTTCAGCATTCTCAAAATGGTTTTATTTTGATTCTTTTGGCCTGATTGCAAGATGAGTGCTAGACACCTGTATTTTCCTTTGGTGGAAATGTTTGACTTTGCTCCAGACAGCTCTTGGGTATCTGATTTGTGGCTAATGTTCCTGCTCATGTCTGCAAGGCTGCTGTTGCTTACTGAAATCTGGCTGCTTTGGTTCTGAAGCAGAGAGGGCTCTGTAGCCACTCTGTTTCAGTTTTGGGTTTGTTATGCCTGTTTTTAGGGTTGAGAACTTGAGCCTGTCTGTGTTAACCTTGTCCAGGAACCTCAGGTTACATGCCAGCTGCTGCAAGATGTAGTGTTTAGAAGAGTGGGAGTGAATGCAAAATACACCTTTATGTAACCCAGAACAGTGTGTCCTAAAGAAGACAAGCTTCCTGGCAACTGGTGCATTTTAATTGATAATGCAGTGCTTCTACTGTGTCTGTGTTACGTTTTGTTGAGACATTGTTACTGAAAGTAGTTGTCTGCTGGTTTTAGTGTGTTCACTGGAAACAGTTCTGCTTGTAATAAAGGGCAAATGCAGCTGTAGGAAAAAGAAGGCAGTTTGGAGCTGAGTCAGGAGTTGAGCTGCATTCTGGTTTCCTAGATGGGAAGTGGGGTTACGTTAATGTAATTGCCAGAACATACATATTTATTGCTGGGGGCTGTGACTTGGCTATTGTGCCTGCAAGGGTGTCTCGGTGCTGCTAACAAGATCTCCTTTCAACTGCTACTGTCTTTAATTGGCCTGTTTCTGCATGAATTATCTTTGCTTTCTGTCAGAAAAATAGTCTTCTTTTAGAGAGAGCTTGCCAAAGATTGTTGAGAACACCAAAATCTTTTGGACTGTGGATTTTGTAGATAGTTAGATTGAAGGGGTTTAGAAGTAAGGTCCTGACCTTGTGGGTTTCCATACTCTGCTTGGCAGATGCCTGTATTGGCTACCTTGCAGCTTAGATCCCTTCCTAATGTCAATGTTTCCTTTAATTTAAAATGTTAATGCGGCAGCTGCCAACAGCAATTGTGCCAGATTGTAGAAAGTACTTTGCCAGATAGGAAGGATTTTAGTATTTCTGGGTTTATTTTTTTTTTAGTTTTTTTGGTTTGGTTTTTTTTTTTTTCTTTGCTTCATTCCTGTAAAATTGCCAGCATAGGAAAGCTGTACTGTTCTGCAAGATCTGAAAATGATCTGGAATATTAGCTGCAAGTCTGGAAAACCTAAAATATGATCGGTGTCTTTCCAAGTTTAGTCTTTCCCCGGGAAGCTCCTTTTGTACTAAGATAGGACAGGAGACAAAGGTTTAATATTTGCTTCCTTACTGTGGGATAAGTAGAGAGAATTTTTTTTTTTTTTGCTAGTGAATGTAGCCACATACATCAGAAATGGTAAAATTAAAGGAATGAACTGTTGGGGATTGGAGCCCTCGGTATTCATGGGTCACTTCCTCAGTGTATTTCACAAAAACCAAAATTCTGAATTTACACATGGGTGACCTTTGTACAAATCCTGTCTCTTTTCTAAAGGAGGACTATCCCTGAATGTTAATCGTTTACTTCTGTTGTGAATCCTGCATGCTTTTCTGCTTGCCTGCCTTAACACGTGTGATCTTCCAACTCAGCTGTCTACTTGGCTGATCTGGATCATGAGAAGGTGCAATTTGAGCTGAAGGCCATCTGACCCCTCTATGTGAACAGCAACAATCCTTCCACTTTGTTTAGATTTGGCTCATTAAGTCCAATCTTTTACATTAAACTGAAAAAATACCTTCTTTTTAGGAATTTTCCTTACTTTCAGTAGTTTATGAACTGCTTTCTTCCAAGCACTTTTTTGATATGTGACTGTACCTTGTATCAGCCTCTCCTAAAACATACAAGTGAAGGATCCTAGTGCTACACAGACAACAGTTAACAGATCATTGTCCATTTTTTAAGTATTTTAAAATCTGGCTGTTTTCAGTTAATTGATTATCCCTGCTGCTTTGGAGATTCTTGTGCCTAAAGCCTTCCAATTTCCTGGCTAAGGGCTCCTGCATAATAGTTTTTTTCCAAACACTTTTTATAGTGATGAGTGTTCTCCCTTGCTCCTCTTTCTAGCTTTTGGAGGATTTTATTCTACCTGTGGCAAAGATTGGCCATAACTGTGCACAGCATTTCTATGGGTTTGATTTTAGGAATTCTAAATTTAAAATTTGCAAACCATTATGCCTTCATATGCAAAATTAGAAAGTGAGGTCTTAGTTTGTGTTGCGACCTTTTGTAAAATGGTTCTTTTTCAATTCAAAATTAACATTTTTTATGTTAATGCAAGTTATAGTTGCAAGCAACTTCTTCAGTAGTATTAGTCCCTTAGTCACCTAAATTGTGGATGATTTGTTTACTCTACTGTTTGCTCCTGCACAGTAATGTTAATTTTTTTTCTGAGTTTCTATTTTCTTCTCCTTATTTTAAAAAAATTGCTTTAGAATCTGCCCTTTCCAATCACTTTGAAAACGGGTATTGCTTATAGATACTTGTTTCAGGTGTACATTTAGAGCTGCCATTTAAACTTGTTTTCTGCGAATAAAATGTGTTGTATATTTCAGAGGTCTGTTCCTCCATCACATTATTTTCTCCCATCTGTAAAATGCACATGATTCTTGCTTAGTTCTGTGAAGTGTTTTGAAATACGAAGTGCTTTACATTTGGGAAGTGTAAGCAACGTACATGAGAGAGCTTCATTTGTCAGTTTAGATTTGTGCAAAAACCTGCACGTTGCTTTGCGGAAAAGGGGTTTATTTGGCAGTGTCGTCATGTGCACATGTACTTGCATGCCTCTTCCCTCCAGTATTCACCTTCCAGGAAT
>NW_008239283.1:9837005-9855978 GCF_000691975.1 Corvus brachyrhynchos | reverse complement strand
CTCTGAGAGGTGGGCCCTGCTGGAGCAAGGGACTGCTTTCCGGCAGAGGCTGGCAGATGACCTCCTGAGCTCCCTCTGGGATAAGGACAACGGACCCAAAGCAGACTAGAGGGGCAAAAGCATTTATTACAAAGGCTCTGCGGATTGTGCTGTTGGTATTTAGTCTTTAAAGAAAAACAACATATAGACCAGAAGCCACTCATCACTCTTACATTAAAAGCAGTACATATCTATCTATGTGTTTATATAGATAGATATATTTTTTAAATTGTGTTTAAAGTTTTTCTCAATGACAGACTCATTTTTTTAAGTTGGGTTTGTGTTTGAGAGCCATGCAGGAAGTCACATTTGCTATAAAGCTACATATGCAACTAGTGGGTTATAATATGGTTTCAAAAATCTAAAAGAAATAGAGGTTGTAACTGCCCCTCCGTTTGATCCATGATCGCGTAAAAATATCTAAGATACATGGTTGATCTGAAAACTAACCTTTTTTTTTTCTCAGTAAGACCTCTTCTGAAAAATACTGTTTGGAAATGGAACAGAATTATTTTCAATTTTTTAAGAATAAATTTATCAGAACTCTCAAAAAGGCAAAGAGTAATTTTTTTATTATTATTTTTTGCTTTTTACAATTTTTTTTTTCTTTTTTGCTTCTCTGGTCCAGTTGAAAAGAAACAAATATTTCCTGACAAACACCAGTCCTACCATATGATTCATGAGGTTAATTGTTAAGACCAGCTTCATGGCTCATTGGTATTCTTGGGGGCCTTTAACAACATGAGGAACAAACCTTTACCCTTGAACACACTGTGTTTTCTTGTGTTTTCTGAAGTTTGTTGCTTTTAAATTGCAATATTCTTTTCCTTTAAGAAAAAGAGGAAAAGTTGTAACAGAGGGCTTTTAAAATTAATTTATATTTAGCTTTTAGGATAAAGGAGTTGTTTGAATAATTTTCGAATTGTTTCACTATGTTTCAAATTACCTCATAGCTCAGAAATAAAAAACTATTGTTTTCAGATACCCAGACCTGAAGAACCAAAGAAGTAAGTGTCAGCCAGGACATAACTTAATATTGCCTGAGATATTTTAGCCTCCTCACCCCCATATCTGATGGGGGAAAAGGGTTTGCTAATGAAATATGAGTCTCTATTTTACAACTCTGCTTAAAAAAAAAAGTATGAGTAAGCTGTATACATACATGTATATATAAAGATCTGTGAGATCTACCAAGTTGATAGGAGCAATCTCTTGTGCTCTTTTTAGTTTTAGGTTTTGAATGGTGGATGTTGTAAACTTCTGGAGTGAAGCAAACCCATTTATTTCTTTCTTATTTATAAAGTTGCATAAGAATATGCAAATGAAAACAGGTTGTTTAACTTTACAATATCGTATCATGTCTGTGTAGTTGAGGGAGAAGAAGCTAATTTGAATGGAAGAACTTGGGCTAGTTTTGTATTTAAAATGCAAGAACGCTGCTGCAATAAGAAATGACTGTTTTATTGCAGTTTTAAGTTCAGATGTGCTTTTGTCGAGGTCAGGCCATTGCAAGTAGTGGCTGAGTCCTCAGGTATCAGAGAAGTTTTGCGTAGCTGTCGCAGAACTAAAGAATAGCTGAGGCTGGAGGATGTCCCTGGAGATCATGCAGTCCACTCCCATGGTAAGAGCAGGGCTGAGTAGAGCAGGTTGCTCAGGACCATGCCAGCCAGGTTCTGAGTATCTCCAAGGATGGAGACTTCACACCCTCCAGAGATCTATTTCACCAACCTCACGGGAAGAAAAGTCAGGTTTTTTCTTGGGTTTAGAGTGGAATTTTCTGTATTTCAGTTTGTGTCCATGGCCTCTTGTCCTTTCTCTTGGCTCCCTTGAGAAGAGTTTGACTGTTCTCTTTACTCCCTCTGTCAGGTTTTTATACACATTGGTGAGATCCTCCTGAGCTTTCTCCTCTCCAGGCCGAGCAGTCCCAGCTCTCAGGTTCACCTCCTAGCTCAGATGCTCCAGACCCTTTGTTGTCCTTGTGGCCTTTTGCTGCACTCCCTCCAGTATATCCGTGTGTCTCTCGTCCTGGGAACCCAGAGCTGGGCACAGCACTCTGGGGTGTCTCACCAGTGCTGAGCAGAGGGCTGGAGACCCTAATGATGGTCATGGACTGCCCTGGGATTCACAGCAAGTTTGGTAATCAAAGCTGTGGCTCAGGTATTTGTAAATTTTTCCCATGACTGATTCAGGATAGAGGAAGCAGCATGAAACCCACCTACCTTTAGAACTGGTTTGTTTCAGTATGATATATGTTGCATGCTTTTGCCACATGGCTTTGACTCTTGCATACATCCTGTGGGTCCGTTTTCCTCTGTGCTGGTATTATATTGGTAAGACTTCATGGCTTGGGGAGAATTATTATCCTGGTCTCTATTAGGGTGGGAGACAGCTCTCAATAGCAGACAAAGAAATTGTATCACACTGGTACCACCACCACCAAGCTGCATTTTTACAGGGACAGGTCCCGTCCTCTGTGAATTGCAATGAGGAAGCACATGGATGTCTTTCTGTGGTGACACATCCTTACTTAATATGCCCGAAGGTTCTGGAGCCAGCATGTTTTCCTAAGCATGTTTTCTTTCCTTTCCTGTAGTTGTTGACTTCTATATATTATGCTGTGTCAGTATTTGAAATTATCCTCAAATGGAAGACAGCAGAAGTCTTGGAACATGGGACTTGCTTGATTAGAAACTGAGTGTGTGTGAGCTGTCTCCATTTGTGGGATCTTACATCCCCACAATTTTTCCTTTTGCTTTCCTCACTTGGAAAAGGAAGCTTTTCTTGGAACATGGGACTTGCTTGATTAGAAACTGAGTGTGTGTGAGCTGTCTCCATTTGTGGGATCTTACATCCCCACAATTTTTCCTTTTGCTTTCCTCACTTGGAAAAGGAAGCTTTTTTTCTTTTTTTCTTTTTTTTTTTTTTTAATATTTTGCATTTTTGTTTAGGAGAAAACAATTTGAAAAGGCTCAAATTCACTACTGCTCTTACCTTCAGTTACAATATTGGTTGCCCCAAAATTAAGGAAATTAACAAAGAATTTCATACTGTTGTACTACCTTGCAGAGTCTATGTGAGAGACTAATCTGTGTCACTATCAGTTTGAAAAAATCAATGAGCTTACATGGTACTCCATGCTGTTGGAAATCAGATTGTTTCCAAGAGAACAACCTCTTTTGTAGGACTCAGTTACTGTATTTTGAAGATTGTATTTCACAAACTAGCATGAAGTACTGCTTTGCTTTTCAACTAGGAAGTTAAAACTCACAGCACTTGTAACTGCAAGCTTTCTCAGTCGTGTTATGCATTCAATGCTGTGTGGTACATATTTATACCAGTATGTTGGTCAGGCAAAAGGAAGGGATAATGCAGTAGCTGCTCCCTTGACTGTATGAGCTCCCTGAGCATGTAATGACTTATTAGTGGGTTGACAAACCTTTACATGCACTATCTTCATTATTCCTATATTCATAATTATTTTTATGGCTTGAATTCCTGGTATATTTTATCAGCATTTCCCAGGGAGTATTTTGTAAAACATGCTGGTAGAAATTGATTTGAAGACATAAAACCTGGCATTTACTACTCTGCAAAGTTCAAAATATCCCTTTGTATGTGGGTAAATGCAGGAATGTGGAAGGCTAATGCCTGTTCCATTCCTGAGTAGAGAACTGACTGTTGTAGAAGCCCTACTTTTCCTGGGAAGCCTTTGAGAATTTCTCTTATGGTTGATGTGCCAGTTTGTCGGTGTTTTATAAGAGGTGTCAGAAATTCTGTGCAGTGATTCAAGTTTGTTGTGCTTTTTGCTTCCATAGTTTGGCCATTTATGAAGCCTGCCTGGTAATCTTCCTCCTGGTGCACTGAAGAGGGTGAAGGGTCTGGGAGGCTTCAGAGAACTCATGCGTGCAAATTCCAGTGGCTGAGGGTCTCCCAAGTTTCCTCTTTCCTCTTGTTCACTGCCCATCTTGGGGTGGCTAAGGAGATGTTTCAGTGGGTCTGAAGGCAAGATGGAGTCAATTCCGACTTGAATCTTGGCTTAGGAGGCTTCTTTGAGTTTATCTTGGCTAATGCCAAGTTGCTTCAAAATGTCATGGTGTCAGCAACTCCATGCTGTAGGTAAAATCTGACCTTCTTACGGTTGTCATATTAAAGATTTTGGAGACTATTTACAGAAAACTGTGAGAAAATAGGAAGAAAATTGTTGTCTCCGTGTGAAGATTATAAAACATTTTCCCTCATGTATCAGTAAGGTATGGGATTCAGTTTCACTTTCCTTGTTGCCTTAATTGGAAGAGCATCTATTCCTGTCTGTTAGTTTTAACAATTAAATCTCTGTGTCCATAATTCCCTTTCTGCAAAACTGTCTGCTGTTTGCCTTTTCCCATTAGTGGTGCAGAGAGAGGCTGCACAGGAGATTGAAAAATTTTCCTATTATTTGCTTTGCTAGTAGCTTCTTATTCCACTGCTTTAAGAGAATCAAGCCAGTGGCCTCAGTTGGCCTCAGCAATTAATTGACTTACAATGATTCGTACATTATTAGCACTAAAACTGTGATATCCTGTAATCTATTTCAGAGGTATATATTTAACATTGAAAGGATTCTTTTGTGTGCTTGAGCTGGTGGGAAGGAGTTTTTTCCTGGAGCCCCTAGTGACAATAGGGCACTGCTTCCAGATACCAGGGGCTGGAGAGAGGCATGAGGCATTAACCTGGTAGTAGTAAGGGAGAGGCTGGTCTAAACTGTCAAGTAGAAAACTTGTCTGTGCTTGAGGGTAGGTTCTGTTGTGGTGAGTATGGGCTTGGTATCATTGTTCTCGTATTTGGGACAGGACTTGCAAAACGGATTGGTAGATTTTTCTTCTTAAACCAGTATTGCAGCCAAACTCTGAGGGTGATTGTTGACTGAACTGGGCAGCAGTAAAGCTGTAGTTGTGTGCACAGGCTGTCTGATTAACCATTGCATTGTGCAGCAGTGGTTTCTGTGTTTGTTAGTTTGCTGTTAGGATAGCTTTAGCTGTTCCCATGCTTTAGAGAGAGATGTATGAGATTCCTGACTGCTTTCACAACGTAAGCATCATAATATCATTTTTGGTTTTATAATTATTTTTACTTGTTCATTGAAGATACAGCTCATAGGGGAAAATAAAAAGGAGATGTTTCCATCAGAAACCAGAGGAGGTGAAAGAAGTGATCCTGGCAGGGTACAGAGTACATGCTATGGTTAACTTAAAACACTGTGGCTGTTAAGGTTTCATTCACAGCTCTGCCTAAGTTAACAAACCTGAAACTGGTTCTAGGTACGCCTGACCATAACAGTGTCAGTGCAGACCTGGGCAGTGCACCCTTCTGCCCTCTGTTTTGCTTACAAGTGTTGGGTGAAGTGCTGCACAAACAGCTTTTTGTGGTACCAACTTCCCTCCCCCTAACTTTTCTTTTTCTCTTGTAAAAATCCTAAAGGATACCTTGAGTTTGTTAGAAAAACTTCAAATGTTTGTTCCAAAAAGTGTATTTAATGGATAAAAGCTTCCCTCCTTCTCTCTTCACTTTTCCAACTGCTATGTGATGACACAGCAGGCAACATGGACCTGTTCTGTTATGAAGTCACTTATACAGACAAGAAATGTTGCCTTTTTCTTGTTTTTTAAGCTCACTGAAAGCCAATGTCTTAGTTACCTGAAACAGTTTTTCTAGATTGTGTCTGGTCAGCAGAAGACAGCTTGAAAAAAGAAATTGCATGTGTTAAAGCTTTTTCTTGTTACAGGAAGAGTGGTAACATGATTGTGCGTCTCTCTGCCCATCTTTCTGCCTTTGCAGCATACCTCTTGTTGATTTGCTAGACAGCACAGAGTTGCCAGAAACTTGTGTGGATGATGCTGTGGGCCGTCCAGTTGTTGGCTTGGCAACAGGAGATTCAGAAGAGGCTGTTAGTTGCCCTCCTTCTGACACGAAGGAAACTGCTGTGGAAAAAGCAGATTCTAATCGTAAGCAAACTGACAGATTTTTTCCTATTATATTGTGTGAGATCAAGATTAAATTATGAGGTTGATATGCAATTGTTTCCTTACAAAGAATGCAGAACTGTTTTAGGAAGCTCCCTTAGATTATATCCATAAGGACAGTTTTACCCATTACTGGAACAACAAGGACAGAGATACAAGGGAAAAGTCAGTTCTTCATCGGATGTGACTGTGTCCACAAATGCAGTGCAGTGCAACCATCTAAGCAATTAACTCTATGTTTGCTCCCTCACTGTGAGGATGGCTGGGTAAATGAGCTCACAGGAGTGCAGAGTGCTGTGATTTGGTGCACACAGTCTGCATGCTTGAAATTTGCACTGAAGCTTGAACGAGTAGATTCTCCAATCCCTATGCCTTTTTTGCACAACTTCCAAATTATATAATTAGTATTCAGGAATAATGCAAATTGCAAGTCAAATGACTCCACAGTAACATTAGGATGATGATAGCTTTTTTGTCTTTTTCAGTATTTGAAGACACATTCCTAAAACTAAAACAGCTGGAGACAGAGCGCAGCAGCCCCGTGCCAACTGAGCGTCCCAACGTAAACATAAACATACAGGTACTTGGCCTTCATGCTCTCTGCTATGGCCCTGAATTTTGTTCAGATCATTCTGAAAAGTCTTCCACTTGCCTTGGTCTGTTTGCAAGACTTTTAAGACTATGAGTGAGTAATACTGGGGGATAGTAAAGGAAATACAGATGCTTTATGGTATATAAACCTGTGTGTGAGGGGGCAGTGAGATAAAGATCGGCATAGAAGTGCATGTGTGTGGAGACTGCAGCCTGGTGAGATTTTCTAAAATTAGTGGGAATAAAAGTCATAAACACTTGAAATGTTTCTCAGTTGTGTTTATCTGTAGGTTACTACCTGCATGGTGTTGTGTAGTTCACCCTCTTTTTGGAAGGGCTGAGCTGCTTTGCTGGCATTTTTCCATTCCGAGAAGGTTGTTTTGACATTTTGTTTTGAGTCGGGTTTGCCGATGATCCATCCCTCCTGTTAAGTAACCAGTTTGTACCTGCTCTCTGATGTAGGTGTTCGTGCTCTGTGTTTACATAGAGAGGAGTGATGTGGTTTGATTTACTGCTCTCAAATCCCTCTGAGCAAATCAGGCTGCACTTCATGGCAGCTGAGCCAAAGTACAAGCCTGAGTGCCCTGAACAGGGCGAGGGCTCTCTTCTCCCTCCTTCCTCTTCACTCTTTCTTCCCCAGCTTCCCTCTCTCCTCTGTCACCTGCAGGAATCATTGCAGATTTCAGTGAACAAATGTATCTGCAAACTGGCAAACAATTTTTTTTTCCTGCTTTTGTTATGAACTTTTTGTTGATGTGCTGGGTTTCTTTAGGTTTTTAGTTTGTTCTTTAAGTTGGTAAATAGTGAGTTAAATAGGTTCATGGAAGGGGTCAAAGAAATGCCAGAGCCATAGTGAAAAAAGGTAGTGTTGCTAGAAGGGATGGAGAGGCCAGGATCCTCCCTTACAACAGCAGTGAACTTTGATAGATTCACTGGTTATCAGACAACTACCCTCACACAGGATATTCTTCTGGATTTTTTTAATGAGCTTTAAAAAATGTGAAATTTAGTTTTCATTACTCTGCTTTCTCTGATGCAAAAGCTTTGGGAGATTTTTGTGTTTTGGGCAAGCAGAGAGAGTGAAACACCTGGCAGCATTATCTCTGGACTACCCTCCCTTGTAGGGGAGACCTGAGGATTTACCTAACTTTGAGTGAAGCAGCTGTGATTTTTCTTGCTGCCTCAATACTAACAGGAGCCAGGTGCCAGGAGGTGTTTAGCAGTGGGTGTTTGAGCTAAGCCCACTCCTAAGCATTTGTTCTTCACCTCCATGTGAGAGAAGGCTGCTGCTGTGGATGGTGCTGCAGGCTGCTTGGCTCATGTCCCCTTTAAGGGCTGCTGTCAGGGCTGCTTGGTGCACCTCTCTGCTTGGTGAGTGCATTACAAAGATTACCAGGTCTCTAAGAAGATTAGTCAGTAGCCTGTAGGTCCTGTTATGCTGAAACGCTGCTTCTACATAAACTAAAGCAAATGAACACAGTTTATTTAAGAATATATTAGCCTGTTGAGCTCCACTTTAGTTCAGACAGAGAGGGGAAAAACATTTAGTTGGTTAATTGAAGAGAACGGACCAAAAGTATTTCAGTGGTTTTTAAATCGTGGCTGATTTATAGTAAGCAAGCTAAGATTCCTGTAATGAGCTAATCTAACAAAGAGCTGCCAATACAGTACAGTCACAGTCATCCAGCTGCTGTCACATGAGGTGCCAAGTAACTTTAGAGGTTATAGATACTGGGGGAATAGTAACCTGATTAGAGAGCAAGAACATTTGCATAACGGAGAATTGTGGATTAACAGTATGCCAACAAGTGGGTAAAAGAGAGCTCAGCTTTCAAGAAGGAAGTGTAAATTATATTAGGAAAATGTAAGAGTAGATCATCTGAGGGTTTTTTGGGTAGAAGAGATAGAATAAAACTTTTCTGCCTATGATGTAGCTTACTAAGAAGTCACTTGAGAGTCTTTGTTTAAAAAAGATAGACAAAGATTAGAGACTCTCTGCATACTTGAAATTCCAAATGCTTCAGATTGCAAAGACATGTAGGTTACAGTAGAACCAAATGAGCACACCCTTCAGAGAGGAAAGGTTAATGGTTTGGAAGCCAGTCCTGAAAAGAGTGACCTAAAAGACACTATTAAAACTACTTTGTTTCCTGCCTTTGAAGAAAAAGTAAAAAAATAGAAAAAAATTAGAAATTGCTTTAGAAAAAAAATAGAAGCTTTCATTTATGGTGTTGGTTATAAAATATACCTATGGGCTCTTCTCCTGTAGTTACTTTTCTTCTTTAATCTTTTAGTAAAAGAGGTGTTTGTGGTATCCTCTTCTGGCAGAATTGCATGGGACTGCAATATATCCACTAAAACCTTGCAATAAGCTTAGATCCTGGGGCTTGCTGTTACTTCAGAGGGAATGTAGTATTGCAGCATTCTCTCTGAACGTGTGCGATTATAAATTTCAGCACATTTCATCTCACTTGAGGTTTACCAGTGCATAACATACTTACCTATGTAGAAACTGTTACAGTGCATAAGAGGTTTGGTAAAATGCATTAGGGTGAAGTGTTATCTTTCTACTTACGAAGGCAGAGCTGCATTCTGGACTTCATGACACTGTTTTATGCCAACTCACTTCAGCTTTGTTAATTAAAAATCTTTAACTGTTTTCCATCGCGGGACAGAGATGGCCTGACAGTCATCTTTATGTAATTCTATACTTGCAATCAATCAATCCTGATTGATTTCTTTGATAAGGAAATATTTATTTAGCTACCCCTGTTCTCCTAGAGAAAAAGAGGAAGCGAGGGAATGAATGGCTTCATTCTTCCCTGCTGCTCACTGCCAAAATCTGTTGGGATGGAAGAATGCGACTTTGTCCTTTCCCAGCTTTCACTGGTGCAGTGACCAGATCTGACAAAGAGAGCAAATAGCTTTAAATACACCAACGCTCTGCTTTCATCAGCTTCTGAAGGGAAATGAACAATAAAGGTTCACCCTGTTTGCCCATGTTCAAAGTCTGCTCCCGAGTCAGAAATGCAAGGCCATGAGGGTTTACTTTTTCTGAATTTGTTGTGATCTGTAGATACATGGAAGTTGCTCCAAAATGTGCCTGTATTAGGCTCCATCTTCCTGCACAAAGTGATTTTTAGTGGCACCAGGAGGACAACTCAAAAGCACAAAGGATTGGGATCATATGCCTTGTTACTGTCTTCAGTCTCTCCTTGCCTTTTTGCATCGCTGCCTGGTTTCATGTTTTGATTGAAAAACACAGTACAAGTGTAGTTTGTCTAGTCCATGGAAACGACAAACATTCATAATGAGCTAGAATAATGATAAACTCCAGCAGCTTTACTGTTTGTGTGAACAACTGAAATGTCTTGTAAATTAAACATCTTGAGGGGTTAGCAGGTGCCAGATGCTTTCCCCTCTATCTGCATGCTTTTTTCATTAAAAAAAACCTCTTAAGACACCTATGCTTTTTTCAAGTACAAAATAGACAGGGTTGAGAAAAATGGATCATTAATATTGAGGGAAATAGTTCCTTGACGGTATGAAACTTACACTCTACTAAATTAAAATATTCTGTGATAGTGCTAAGCTTTTCAAAAGTAGGGAGTCTAATTGTTAATAGACTAGAGTGACCTAATTAAATTGATTGTCCAATTTAAGGTGGAGGAAGCTGAGAGGAAGTTAAATAAAATGGTACTTCAAGCACCAGTGTACTGATGTGCTCAGTTAAAATGATGAGATTTAATGTATTAGTGGAATAATGCATTCAAAATGCTGTGCAGGTGCTGTTACACACAACATCTGGTTCAGTGAGGTCCAGTGTAAAGACTTAAAGATTATCACGGTTGGGTGCTGCAGCTGTAAAAATAATAATAATTTGGTTGTTGTTATTCCTTTTGGCAATTCCAGGAGCCTCTCTAAAATGAAAGTACTTCAGTGTCTAATAATTGCTAGTCTTCATGAATTACGTGAAGGTGCACCTCTTAATATCTGCTGGCAATAGTCATTAGCACCACTTGGTTTTTGGTCCTTATGGCTTTTTATGTTGACAGTGACCCTTGAATATTTTGTGAAGTTCATTGCTGACTGGGGTCAAAATTTGAAAACAGATTCTCCTTTAGATAGTCTCTTGAGATCCTATTTGGATATCCCTAAAGATGGTTTAGAGGGAGAGAAAAAAAGGCAGTGTTTTTCCCCCTCTCGAAAGACCAAATAACTACAAGTTCTCACCAGCGTTTCCAGGGAATGTAACAAGCTGAAGGTGGATGGAGAGCAGTGGGGGGACAGGTGTTCAACTCTTTTTAACTTCTCTGCACTTCTCTCTCTCTCTATCTCTCTCTCTGATGGGCTTCATTCCTCCTGGGCACGCTGTAGTTAGTGCAAGCAGGAGTGCAGCAGGATTGTCCCTGCTCCGGGCAGTCCTGCAGCACTTCCCTCCTGGGAAGAGCCTGCCATAGACCGTGGCATATGGTGAGGAAAGCAGGACTCTGTCTCCCCCTGCTGAGTCATACCCTCAGAAGGAAGGTCACAGGGTTTAGTTTTCACTCAGCTAATTAACTTCTGCCACTAATCAAATAGCAATTAGTAGATTGAATGCTTAATTAACATTTTATAATTAAGAAATGCATTGCACATAATGAAATACACTGTAGTGAAAGGTATCTCATTCTTATTTCTCTTCATTGTGTATCTGGCTGCCAGTTTGCTCTGATATAATCAGTGGTGGGAGAGGTGGTTAGTAGCACTTTAATTAAACTCTTATTCTAATTTATAAGTGGATTTTAAATTAAAAATCTTCCTAACTTGCATTTGAGAGTAAATTATCAACTTTACGTGGGCTGTACTGAAATGATATAGTGGCTGTTATATTGATCTCCTATCAGTAAACTAGGCTGCAGTTTTAGGATGTACTTCATTTCTTGCACACTGTATTTTTAGCACAGCATTTTGCATATCCACATTTAAGCATTGTGCTTTTTTTTACTTTGTGTTGCTGTGACTTTACAACTGAATTCCAAAATAAAGGAAAAAATTGGCGTTTTCATTTCAGTATAAATCTGCTGACTTTTCTTGGGCTTCAGAGCCTTGTCGTTATTTAGAGATGTTGATAAACTTCAGCCCAGACTTGTCCGTGTGGAAACTGCTTCTGATAAAGATGTTTTCATGTCTAGGACGAAGTGGTGAAGTTGACAGATAAATGTCTTAACAACGCAATCGAGAGCCCAATCGTAGCAGCAAAGTGGCTTCCAGCAGATCTCAAAAGCAATATCCTGAAGGCCCAGGCAGAAGCAGGGCACAAGGTAAATACTCAACTGAACAGGGCTGTGACGCTCTCAAATGTTCTATTTCTCTTCAACTGCCTGATGTTGGAGAAGGTGCCTTGCAGATAAGGGTGTTCCAAGAGCCTGTCCGAGGTAGAGTCAGAAAGATTTTCAGCCTTTCTTCACAGTGATAATGGTCCTGTACTGGAACGGTTGCCCAAGGAGCAATTTCTGTCCTTGATGATACTCAACAGGTAACAGGACAAGACCCTGAGCCAAGTGGTTTGAGTGGTCATTGAGACAGGTAACCTCCAAAGGTTGCCTTCTAATCAAGCAATTACTCTGACACTAAGACTGTGCTTCTTGCATGTTGTAGTGAATTCCTTAGCAAATAATGGTATTTTATTTGGCTATGTTGGTGAATTATTTTTATTTCTGCACTGAAGTTGTCACATAGGATTGTTGTTCTAAGTCCCTGAGCTATAGATGAACAGAACGTTTTTGTGCTGGGATAGAGACACTCAGCTTTACTGTGTATCTCAGAACTGACACAAGATGGAAACAGGTATCAGAAATGTATGTCTCTGTCCATTTCTTCCTCTCAGGTTGGAAAAGATGACAGCATGACAAGTGTCAAGAATTCCAATATTCAGGAGGCTGCTGCCAGGTACTGAAGAGATTTGTAAGAAGCATGTGGTGTAGTTACCCCAGTACAGAACTGAGAACCTGCAGTTCGGTGTGGTCTGCCAGTGGCTCAGTATCATTGCATTTTACCTTGCATAGGGTACCTTACCCTCATGGCTATGAAGTGGTTTTGACATGAAAACCAGGTTTGTAATTGCTGGGTTTTATTATATACAAGGTAATACAGATGCTCTTTATTCTCCCATACTTGATAACCATTGGTGCAACAGCAATTTCAATCACTAATTATTTCTGAAATGTGAACAGCTTCAGTGTGGGGAGAGGGGATGTGTCTCTTCACAGTAGCTGTTTTCTAGTGGAGAAAAAAAATAGTGTACAAACCCGTGACAGTAGTTTTCCTGAGAATTACTAAATACTAAATTATTTCAGGGTCCAGTGGAATTGCAGGCATTGAAAAAGTTTAAAAGATTACGACATCTAATTTCTTGTCCATTTGGGAAGATGCACATGTCAGGCCTCAAAGAGCAGAGGGTAATATTGTAAATAAAATGTACAAATAAAATGTACATTAGCAGTCCCAAAACTGTGCTCTAACAAGTGATTCATAAAGAGCTTTCCATGGAAGGCTGTAACTGTTTTCTGTTTTGTTTTTCTGTTGTTTTGTGCCAGGAACATTCTCCTGTCAGGTAAATCACAGAGCAGTCCCCCAGCAACCAGTCCGGTATTTCAAGATCCAAGAGAGCTGCTGAGAGCAATCCCTGCTTCAAACACCTTTGTTCCGTAAGTGATTCTGGAAAAACATGTTTCTGGAGTAAGGGGACCACGTGGAGATTATCATGAAGAGGTCTGAAAAGATGAGGAGCAGTTGCTGAGCATTTAGGCTACATCTACCTAAACAGGTTTACGGATGCATTTTTAATTATTGTTGCGGCAGTTAATCGGTGCAGGCCAGGCCTCAGGGTGAGTATCCTTGCAAGCAGCAAGTGAATCTCTCTCATCTTCTGAAAGGACTGAGATTCCTGACATCCTGCTGCCCCTGGCTCTAAAGAGGAAGATAAGAGGATGACAGGAAAGGCTTCAGGCAAATTAGACTCCAGGGCTGAAGAAACTCCGTTGAGATAGAAGACATCGATACTGTTGGGTCTATACACAGCTGTAGCTGGAGCTATGAGAGAGAGCAGTAATCTGTGGAGATTGTTGGAAGGCATTTATGTTAACATACAAACATCAGTCTCTTGTCTGCCTCAGTGGAACTGGTGTCAAGGTTTTGGGCTGTCTGGGAAGCAGCACTGTTCTGCGCTATCCAGGCAGGGTGCTAATGAGAATGTTTTCCTCTTCCAGTAGTATGTTGAACGAGGACAATGCTGACTCTAACCACGAGGACCTGCTAATTCCAGCTAATCTGGCTCCAACTGAGGAGGCTGCTGTTTCAAAGGTATCACCACCTGCCAGCCTGAAAGGTTTCTGTGTCACATTCTGAGCTCCCGATGCCTCCAGGCAAGCCCAGCAGACCTTGCTGCATGCCTCTCATAACTCTGTGAATGCCAGGGACTGAGGAATGCCAGAGAGTGCTTTCTAAAGCAGGCAGGGACACTGCACAGATCTTTCCAAAGGCCATTTCTGCCTGTCCTTTCAGGTTCTTGGTGTGACTCTTATTTTTCTAAACTGATTGTTTTTCTTACACTGGTGGGGAGCCCTTTACATCCCAACGATTTTGTGCTCCTGTAAGGAGACTGTAGGGATGAAATTCTGGCACAGGCAGTTCCCATCAAAAGGACCACAGAAGGAAAAGTTTAAATTCAAAGTTCATTTGTTACATTCTAGGTACCTTAAGGTAATTTTTAACTGGACTCCATGAAGAGCACAAATTAGGGGATTAAACTTTCTTTTGTCCCTTTCCAAAAGAAAAGCAGAGTCCAATAGCATTGGACCTGTGCTGCCTTTACTTGAGCAGACTTGACAACTTATTCTGGGTGACTAAAGCACCCTGCTCTGTAGCTCTTGTGCCTCTAAACCGTATTACATAGTTGATCCCGCTGAATAGTCATAATTCCACCTTCTGAGTTCAAACACCCCACTCACAGACCTTGCTGACATCTCAAATGGTGCAGTACCCCACCTTTGCAGTGGCGAAGGGACAGTTTCACTGCTTGCGTACAATGGGAATGATGTTGTTTCCAGTACATTGATGAGAATAAGGGAAATTAAAAGGCCATTAAAAAAAGATCAAATGGAAAGACTTGAAAAAATGGGCCTGATAAAAAGTGGTGTTTATTAAAGATAGTGGTCTATAACTCAGGAAGACACTAGAGTATTCAGTAGACCTATGTGGTTACTACTGGGAATTCAATTCAAAACTGATTTATTCCATAGAGCACTCCAGATGACCAGGACGTTTCCTTAACATCACTGCCAGAGAATCTAATTGACTTTACAGAAGCCACACCTCGGGTAAATGTATTTCAAACCCAGACTTCTTCCTTTGCACGTAACAGTGGTTTTTACTCATGAACTCTCCTCTGGCTTTAGTGTTTGTCTGCCAGTCTTGGATCTGCAGCAGTGGAATGAAGGGATGGACAGGGATTGCTGCTCATATGGCCCCCACCGGCAGGGTGGCTGGTGTAGGGATGTAGACTTTACAGCTTTGTAGGGGAAATGAAGGAACCTGAAGAGTGAATTTGTATCTGTGCCACAGGAACCTCTAGTACTGTTTTAGTAGGACCTTCAAGTGCCAGCCTGCTTCTCACACTTCTGGAGATACATAAGGCTTCAGAAATTATAGGGGAAGGTGTATGTACATGTGTATATGTCTGTATATATACAGATATCCACAAAAAATAAATACTTGAAAAGTAAACTTTTAATACAAATCAACCCTTTTATATAGATAAAAAGAAATCTCTTAAAATCTGTGTTGGCAAAATGGAGTTACATTGCATGCACCAATAGAAAGGGGGAAGAAGCAGGGCCTTTAAACTCTTCACAGTTGTGTGCTCTGGGTTAAGCACTAAAAGGTGAGGGATTCCTTCCTTTGCAAGGGAGCACTGAGCTGAAACTGCTCCCAGTGAGTGTCTGGCTCTGTGCTCAGTGGGTGCCACATCTTCTGCTAATCACTAGTGTGATTCAAAGGCTAACGAGGGACAAATATCTGGGATTGTTTTGGGGGAAGTGTTGTTTTGGGAGGCAATACTATTTTGAGAATGTTCTCAGCTACTTTTCAACCTTTTCATTGAGCTTTTGTTTGCTTTTTGTAGGTATCTTCCCAGCCCATTGTAACACCGAGGTGGATAGTGCCAGTGAGTTACTTGACTATTTCTTAACAAAGAGAAAAAGAAAGCTTTTGTCATGATTAGGAAACGGGAGTTCAAGTTAAATAGTAAAATACAATATAATTTTAATAATTTGAAGGTCTATAAAGTACCAGATCAAAAGTAAAGCAAACTAATTCAGCTGGAGTAAATCAGGCAACATACCCTGTTGATAGTTCAACTTCATTTTTGCTGTATTGCACTGCAGGTAAATGCCATAAAACTTCTTAAAGAACTTGTATTTAGTAAAGCCCAGACTGGAGGTTAATGAATCCTATTTTTGCCAGTTGTAAGTAAATCATATTGAAAAGTTAGCAGGTGTTTCTTTTCAATCATATTGAAAAGTTAGCATCCTGGCAGGTGTTTTGAGTTTCTTCTTTCATTCTCCCCCATTCAGACGGGACTGATTTCCAACGGGCCTTTGGGAAATAATGTTGCCTTATCTTTGAAGGCAGTGAAAGACAGCACGGAGACCCTGATGTCCTCAGCTGGACTGACACCATCCCAGCAGACACCCGAAGTCCTTGCGAGGTGAGGTCTCAGCTCATTCCACAAGTCTGTGTGGGCACTCTTACTGCTTCCACTGACATAGTTACAGGGGTCATTCAGACACAGTGCCTTGTTCTGCTGTGCTAATAAACTGTGGTTCTGTCTCACTTTATAGCATTTGAAATATTACAAATAAGCTGATGTGTGTATATTATAATTTCACTTCAGTTTCTTTCCTTATCTGCTCACATGTTCCAATACTGGACTAAAGTTATGGTACAGAAAAATTTTCTGAGAAATCTCTTTACAGTGTTTCAGTACCTTCCAGAGGATTGGTGGCGGTGAAGAGGGATGCCCCCCAGTTATTTCCAAGCTGAAAGGGTGTCAGAAAACCAGATTGGTAGAGGCCTTTTCCATTGCTATTCCATTCTGCCATGCTGGTGAGGCAGCATGATGGCAGAGATCATCAGGCCTTGCAGTGACCATCTTAAAAGAATGGCAGTGGTGCTGCTGCTGCACTGTGTGAATTTGATTCGGTTTGCTCTTCTGCAGTTGTCCATTAGGAAAGTTTGTCCATTGTCTCATTAAGTTACAAGGGGAATAGCCATGAATGCTCTTTAAAGCAATACTCATCTCTTGTAGTACATCGTGGCAAACCTTTCTGGAGGAGTGTGTTTACAGAGCCTTGTTTTTTCCCCCCTCTTTAGCCCAGTTACTGAGGATGCTACAATAAGAACAAAATGTTTGCTCACCACTGAACTCTAGAAGAAGGAGTTCCTGAAACTCTCACCTTATGAAAACTCAAATCTTCTAACATATCTCCAAGGGATCCTTACAAAAGACTTGCTTGGGATCAAACTCATGCTGAACGGGAGTCAGACAGCCGGCTGGTTTGCCAGGATCCAGGAAGAGACTTCTCCATTTATTGCAATCTAACTGGAATTGCAGCCTGAACCGGGATGTAAAACCACATGCACATTTGATCTTCTCCCTCAGGAGAAGTGAAATGTCACACTGGAGCTAGTTCTGCACTGAGGAAAAGAAAATAGTTGTGTTCTGTTCGTGCTGGGTTAGTTGTTCCTTACCCTGAGCTGGCTCTGGTGCTGCTGGAAGGTGTCTCGGAGCTGTGGGGTGTGAGCGCAGGGCCCTGACGGCTGTGGAATAATGAACAGCGCAGGGATGAGGAGAACTCACAGGGCCACCTCGTGGCTGTGCCGTGCACAGGGCTCTCCATGGTGGTCACTGTCCCGTACAGCCAAGGACATTTTCTTCTGTGTAATTATTCACTCTGGTTTTCCTTTGTTTTACCAACACATACTCTCCTTTTTGGCCTTAACCCCCTTAGTAATCCTTGCACACCCTGTTACAGTACCTGGAAAGCATGAAAATCTAGTCCCATCAGTGACCAGCTACGTAGACTGGATTTGAGCTGCTGCTCATTGCAACCAGGAAAATGCAAATTAACCTGCCAAACAGCTTGTAGCATTAGCAGAATACAGCAGAGGTCCCACATTTGACACTGATCATTTCATTTCCTACATGACTCAAATACATGCATTTTAGACTAGAGATCTATGTGTTTTAAAAGCCAAAGCTGTGAAGGAGTGAGTGCACCTTACTTCAGGAACTGCTTATCGATTAGTTTTGTTGTCTTCTAGGACTAGAAAGGAAAAGAATTTTCTTGTTTCTCTTCATGCTGTTTCTGGGTGTTTTTTCCAGATGCTGTGCTTCAGGATTACTTACCAGGTATTTTTGCAGTATGAGGGTACAACTAGATCAGTTCTTAACACCCCTTTGAATCCTGTTCCAAGCATCATCTAATAGTTACATGTGGAACAAATAATAGAAAGAATAGGGTGAAAACAAGAAAAAAGGATGAAAAATTTCTGTTAGCAATTCACTTCTCTGTAGAAGGAAGGTAAGAGCACACACTCCACAGAGCTGGTGAAGGTCTTTGGGTGCTCAGGTGAAGCTTGGGGTACACTGTGTACAATTCAGAGATCATCTGAGCCCTGGGCAGCAGTGTCATCAAATGGACCCTGGGGATACAGCCTGTGAAAAAAGTAATGCAGAGTCAGAGGGAGGAGAAACAAAGATGATGAATCCCACATCTAACAGGGAAGCACAGATGAAACAACTGGGATCTTTCTTAGGAAGAGGTTTGTACCTATGATTGGGATTGGAGGATGCTTTCTGCATAGTGCTGCTGTTTATAGATATTTGTATGCATGTGTTCTTAGAAACAAACTTAAATGTGAAAACTGGTTCTGGAACCTGTATGCACAACTTCATTTCTGCCCACTGGCTGTGTGCATGTGTCTCAGTATAAACAGAGGTTTGGACCAAACCACTATGGGTTGTGCAAGTAATCTGGGCCCAGCAAGGCTGCTGCATTCAGACCAAGGCATTCATGCTGCTGTTACTTTCGTGCTCTTTTTTGCAAGATGCTGAATGAGTGTTAAGGGAGAAGCCATGTGGATTTTACATGGCCCACTGCCACTTCTCAAAACCCCCAAGGCCTTAATAGACAAATGTAGGGACCAGAGAAAGCTTGTTGGACTGACACACCAGAGTGGCTCTGCAGGCAGTGATTTGTAGCCATTGCCTCAAGAGCCAGGGTTTCAGGGTTGGTGGCAGG